>NC_059216.1:3711683-3731683 GCF_020615455.1 Coregonus clupeaformis | reverse complement strand
ATGACTGACAGATTGAAAGATAAGGAGAGAAAGGGAGACAGAGAGACAGAGAGAGAGAGAGAGAGAGAGAGAGAGAGAGAGAGAGAGAGAGAGAGAGAGAGAGAGAGAGAGAGACAGAGACAGAGACAGAGAGAGAGAGATTTCCTCAGTGAAAACAATGTACTGAGCAAATGTCAAATTGGCTTTTTACCAAATTACCGTACGACAGACCACGTATTCAACCTGCACACCCTAATTGACAAACAAACAAACCAAAACAAAGGCAAAGTCTTCTCATGCTTTGTTGATTTCAAAAAAGCTTTTGACTCAATTTGGCATGAGGGTCTGCTATACAAATTGATGGAAAGTGGGGTTGGGGGAAAAACATACGACATTATAAAATCCATGTACACAAACAACAAGTGTGCGGTTAAAATTGGCAGAAAACACACACATTTCTTTCCACAGGGCCGTGGGGTGAGACAGGGATGCAGTTTAAGCCCCACCCTCTTCAACATATATATCAACGAATTGGCGAGGGCACTTGAACAGTCTGCAGCACCCGGCCTCACCCTACTAGAATCTGAAGTCAAATGTCTTCTGTTTGCTGATGATCTGGTGCTTCTGTCACCAACCAAGGAGGGCCTACAGCAGCACCTAGATCTTCTGCACAGATTCTGTCAGACCTGGGCCCTGACAGTAAATCTCAGTAAGACAAAAATAATGGTGTTCCAAAAAAAGGTCCAGTTGCCAGGACCACAAATACAAATTCCATCTAGACACCGTTGTCCTAGAGCACACAAAAAACTATACATACCTCGGCCTAAACATCAGCGCCACAGGTAACTTCCACAAAGCTGTGAACGATCTGAGAGACAAGGCAAGAAGGGCTTTCTATGCCATCAAAAGGAACATACAATTTGACATACCAATTAGGATCTGGCTAAAAATACTTGAATCAGTTATAGAACCCATTGCCCTTTATGGTTCTGAGGTCTGGGGTCCGCTCACCAACCAAGAATTCACAAAATGGGACAAACACCAAATTGAGACTCTGCATGCAGAATTCTGCAAAAACATCCTCCGTGTACAACGTAAAACACCAAATAATGCATGCAGAGCAGAATTAGGCCAATACCCGCTAATTATCAAAATCCAGAAAAGAGACGTTAAATTCTATAACCACTTAAAAGGAAGCGATTCCCAAACCTTCCATAACAAAGCCATCACCTACAGAGAGATGAACTTGGAGAAGAGTCCCCTAAGTAAGCTCGTCCTGGGCCTCTGTTCACAAACACAAACAGACCCCACACAGCCCCAGGACAACAACAACAACAACAACAACACAATTAGACCCAACCAAATCATGAGAAAACAAAAAAGAGAATTACTTGACACATTGGAAAGAACAAACAAAAAAACAGAGCAAACTAGAATGCTATTTGGCCCTAAACAGAGAGTACACAGTGGCAGAATACCTGACCACTGTGACTGACCCAAACTTAAGGAAAGCTTTGACTATGTACAGACTCAGTGAGCATAGCCTTGCTATTGAGAAAGGCCGCCGTAGGCAGACCTGGCTCTCAAGAGAAGACAGGCTATGTGCACACTGCCCACAAAATGAGGTGGAAACTGAGCTGCACTTCCTAACCTCCTGCCAAATGTATGACCATATTAGAGACACATATTTCCCTCAGATTACAGCGATCCACAAAGAATTCGAAAACAAACCCAAATTTGATAAACTCCCTTATCTACTAGGTGAAAAACCACAGTGTGCCATCACAGCTGCAAGATTTGTGACCTGTTGCCACAAGAAAAGGGCAACCAGTGAAGAACAAACACCATTGTAAATACAACCCATATTTATGTTTATTTATTTTCCCATTTGTACTTTAACTATTTGCACATTGTTACAACACTGTATATATACATAATATGACATTTGAAATGTCTTTATTCTTTTGAAACTTCTGAGTGTAATGTTTACTGTTAATATTTATTGTTTATTTCACTTTTGTTTACTATCTACTTCACTTGCTTTGGCAATGTTAACACACGTTTCCCATGCCAATAAAGCCCGTGAATTGAATTGAATTGATAGAGAGATGGATGGAGAGAGAGAGAGAGAGAGACAGAGAGAGAGATGGATGGAGAGAGAGAGAGACAGAGAGAGAGATGGATGGAGAGAGAGAGAGAGAGAGAGAGAGAGAGAGAGAGAGAGAGAGAGAGAGAGAGAGAGAGAGAGAGAGAGAGAGAGAGACAGAGACAGAGACAGAGACAGAGACAGAGACAGAGACAGAGACAGAGACAGAGAGAGAGAGAGATGGATGTAGAGAGAGAGAGAGAGAGAGAGAGAGAGAGAGAGAGAGAGAGAGAGAGAGAGAGAGAGAGAGAGAGAGAGAGAGAGAGACAGACAGAGACAGAGACAGAGACAGAGACAGAGACAGAGAGAGAGAGAGATGGATGGAGATAGAGAGAGAGAGAGAGAGAGAGAGAGAGAGAGAGAGAGAGAGAGAGAGAGAGAGAGATGGATGGATGGAGAGAGAGACAGAGAGAGAGAGAGAGAGAGAGAGAGAGAGAGAGAGAGAGAGAGAGAGAGAGAGAGAGAGAGAGAGAGAGAGAGAGAGAGAGAGAGAGAGAGAGACATAGAGAGAGAGAGACATAGAGAGAGAGAGAGAGAGAGAGAGAGAGAGAGAGAGAGACATAGAGAGGGGAGCAAGAGAGAGAGAGAGAGAGAGAGAGAGAGAGAGAGAGATGGATGGATGAGAGAGAGAGAGCGAGATGGATGGAGAGATAGAGAGAGAGAAGGAGACAGAGAGAGAGAGAGATGGATGGAGAGAGAGAGAGAGAGACAGAGGCAGAGAGAGAGAGAGAGAGAGAGAGAGAGAGAGAGAGAGAGAGAGAGAGAGAGAGAGAGAGAGAGAGAGAGAGACAGAGACAGAGACAGAGACAGAGACAGAGACAGAGACAGAGACAGAGACAGAGACAGAGACAGAGATGGATGGAGAGAGAGAGAGAGAGACAGAGAGAGAGAGAGAGAGAGAGAGAGAGACAGAGAGAGAGAGAGAGAGAGAGAGAGAGAGAGAGAGAGAGAGAGAGAGAGAGAGAGAGAGAGAGAGAGAGAGAGATGGATGGAGAGAGAGAGAGAGAGACAGACAGACAGAGAGAGTGAGAGAGAGAGAGAGAGAGAGAGAGAGAGAGAGAGAGAGAGAGAGAGAGAGAGAGAGAGAGAGAGAGAGAGAGAGAGAGAGAGAGAGAGAGAGAGAGAGAGAGAGAGAGAGAGAGAGAGAGACAGAGAGAGACAGAGAGAGACAGAGAGATGGATGGAGATTGGTATTGCAGTAGAAAGTGGTGGATGTCATTTTTTGAAGAGACAGATGGAGGGAGAGAGGGTGAGAAGAGGTAGAGCGTGAAAGAGAGGGTGAGAAGAGGTAGAGCGTGAAAGAGTGGGTGAGAAGAGGTAGAGCGTGAAAGAGAGGGTGAGAAGAGGTAGAGCGTGAAAGAGAGGGTGAGGACAGCGGGAGATAAGGATGGATGACAGAGTGAAAGGAGGAGATGAGAAAGCTGCAGGTGTGTGTGTGAGGGAGGAGTGTGAAATTATAGAAAATGATATAGGGGAGAGAGTGAGAGAGAGTGAGAGAGAGAGAGGGAGGGAGGGTCACATATTTAATTTGCATAATGGACCAACAACAAACCTACACACACACACCACATCTGATGGATCGGAGGTGGAGTGTTTTTCCCTCAAACAGCATCACACAGCTGGATCTGCAGTCATGGTTCAGCAACAACATACTGGGGAGAGAGACATGGGTTAAGGGGTGTGTGAACCGGTTACAGTTTACTATCAAAGCTCCTCATCCCTAGTAACTGGGTTGAGTTGGTTGTGTAGCAGGGCTGGTTTACATGCAGACAAAACCTACGCTATATATACAAAAGTATGAGGACACCCCTTCAAAATAGTGGATTCGGCTATATCAGCCACACCCGTTTCTGACAGGTGTATAAAATCGAGCACACAGCCATGCAATCCCCATAGACCAACATTGGCAGTAGAATGGCCTTACTGAAGAATTCAGTGACTTTCAACGTGGCACCGTCATAGGATGCCACCTTTCCAACAAGTCAGTTCGTCAGATTTCTGCCCTGCTAGAGCTGCTCTGGTCAACTGTAAGTGCTGTTATTGTGAAGTAGAAACGTCTAGGAGCAACACCGGCTCAGCCGTGAAGTAACAGACCACACAAGCTCACAGAACGGGACCGCCGAGTGCTGAAGCACGTAGCGCGTAAAAATCGTCTGTCCTCGGTTGCAACACTCCCTAACGAGTTTCAAACCCTCTCCTCTCCCCTCCCCTCCCCTCCCCCTCTCCTCTCCTCTCCTCTCCTTCCTCTCCTCTCCTCCCTTCCTCTCCTCTCCTCTCCTCTCTATGTGATGTTATCATTGCTACTGTTCAGAGAAAATATAACAAAGGGCTTTTAAAGTCACCCAGATAGCCCCCCACAAACGCACAGAAGAATTCACACACTCACGCGCGCACCAGCACACACACACACACACACACACACACACACACACACACACACACACACACACACACTCAAACAGTTAAGTAACAAGAAATGACAAGGTGAAGTGACAGACTTTGATGAAGTGTGAGTGATGTCACCATGATCCATTTTGACTGGTCTGTCTCAAATGCTCCTCAACCCTGTCGCAGAGGTCCACCAGTGCACATTTTTGTTCCAGCCCTGCGCTAACACACCTGACTCAACTGATCAACTACCTAATCACCAATCCCTTGATTAGCTGGATCAGTTGTGTCATTGCTGGGCTAGAACAAAACTATAGACCGTCTTGTGGTCCCCTAGGTGAGGGTTGGGAAACACCTGTCTATGTGAATATCTGTCTCTCAGTCTCTGGTCAGTGTTAACATTAGGAATCAGTGTTTACATCTTAACAACAATATCTGTCTCTCAGTCTCTGGTCAGTGTTAACATTAGGAATCAGTGTTTACATCTTAACAACAATATCTGTCTCTCAGTCTCTGGTCAGTGTTAACATTAGGAATCAGTGTTTACATCTTAACAACAATATCTGTCTCTCAGTCTCTGGTCAGTGTTAACATTAGGAATCAGTGTTTACATCTTAACAACAGTTTGTGCTCTCACATCTCTGTCTGTGTTTGTTCTTTGTAATCTCACTCCATCGCATACACATTAACGCACGCAGGCACACATATGTACACGCACGCACGCATGCACACACACAAACACACACACACACACACACACAGACTCCACACACGCACACACTTACTGTCATTAAGAACGTATCATTACCACTCCTAAACATCCATTACCAACCAACGAGGACTGTGGGAAATCTAACGGGCTGTGATTCTATACCTGTGTTGATCTGTTCTATGATCCTAACACATCCTCCTGGGATCTGTCCACATACTGAGGATGCTCTCCTGCTGTGGCTAACCATTCCTAATGATGTACCATTCACATGTTTACTTTAACATTACTGTTTACTTCATACATTCAGTATATTGCAATCTAAATGGAAATGCTGTATGTTAACCTGGCTAAAACATACGGCTTTACCTTTTACATACTTATGGTTCCACTTCAGCTATCAAGATAATAAAAGTCCCTTCACCTTCAGTGAGGTAATAGCTTGACTGTCAACAGCACTCGACACAGACAAAGAGTCAGTTAGAGTGTCAGCCAGCGCTTGACTGCAGTTATACAGACAGTTCATCCTTCTGCTTTCTATGAAGCTCTCCCTGTCTTCTGTCATACTCTGGCAGTGTGTGTGTGTGTGTGTGTGTGTGTGTGTGTGTGTGTGTGTGTGTGCCTCGATCAGTAAGCCTGTGGCATTGTTCTATGTAAAGGCATGTGATGAATATCAATGACATTTCAAACGGTGAAACTTCTTTTCAGATGGAGATTCCTCATAAGCCTTTTAATTGGATTAATTAGCCGGACCCAATCAAACATACTAATAATGACAGCACAGTAGGGCAAACATCTGAGTTGACTATCTGTTGCAACACAGTGCTTTACAAACAATAGCACTAGTGTGTGTGTGTGTGTGTGCACATATCCCATGTGTGTGTGTGTGTGTGTGTGTATGTGTGTCTGTGTGTGTGTGTGTGTGTGTGTGTGTGTGTGTGTTTGCACGCCACCTTTACAAGATCAGACTAAATAAATACTGTTATGGTTTGATAACTCTGCTCTTACGAGACTTCATAAGCACACACAAACAAGCACGCACACATGCACACAGGGAAAGCCAACCAAAACCGTAGAATTCATTAGCTAGTCATTACCATATTATTGTAGAATATAGCAGCTATATGCCAGCACACGTTTAAAGACATTACAGGGAATACTAAATGAAACAGGAACTAGATATGAAATAATTAAACAGAAAGAGGAAAAGAAAGAGTGAATGTGGGAATAGAGGTAGAGACTTGTCAGGAGAAATCCCCTCTTCTCTGCAAACCGGTGGAGGCACCGTCCATTGCTAGGCAACCCCAACATATCAATAGGCAGAGCTAGGTCCCGAGTAGAAGCCCATCTTTTATGGATGTGTGACACACACAGACACACACACACACACACACACACACACACACACACACACACACACACACACACACACACACACACACACACACACACACACACACACACACACACACACACACACACACACACACACACACACACACACACACACACACACACACACAGACACACACACACACACACAGACACACACACAGACACACACACAGCAGTGTAGGCGGTGTAGGGGGGGCCTGCCTAAGCCATGCTAAACCCTCTCAGACCATCTGACAAGCTGCCTCAGCCAGATATACAACCAGGGTTAGAGACTACCTGCAGAGCCCTGTGTGTGTGTGTGTGTGTGTGTGTGTGTGTGTGTGTGTGTGTGTGTGTGTGTGTGTGTGTGTACGTCGTATGTTTGCACATAGTGTGTGTATGCGGTGTGTGTGTAGACCGTGTGTAGTCAGTATAACATGCAGCGTTGTGACAGCCCTGATCCCCCATATTCACCAGACCTGAACAGCGGGGTTAGCCTGAATACCGCTTCAGTATAACACTACGCTATCCTGTGTTTGTGTGTGTGTTATTTTTTGTAGAAAACGACTCTCCTCTACTCAAACATGAGCTACACCCAGGTCAGTATATTTTAGTGCGCGCGCACACACACACACACACCACTTCCAAACTGTACACTGCGCCCATCACGATAATGACAATAACACACACACCTATTTGTCGTAGTATTTTATTCCAGATCCTCATTGGCTGCTGCCAAGGCCAATCTGATTCCACTGTTTGACTGAGCTACCTGGTGTGGAATAGAGTTCCATGTAGTCATGGATCTATGTAGCACTGGGCGTTTCCCGCAGTCTGTTCTGAACTTGGGGACTGTGAAGAGACCTCTGGTGGCATGTCTTGTGGGGTATGCATGGGTGTCTGAGCGGTGCTCTGTGATTTCAACATGTCAATTCCTCTCACAAAGACAAGAAGTGATGCAGTCAATATCTCCTCCACCCTGAGCCAGGAGAGATCGACATTCATATTATCAATGCTGGCTCTCTGTGTACATCTAAGGGCCAGCCGTGCTGCTCTGTTCTGGGCCAATTGTAATTTGCCTATGTCCCTCTATGTGGCACTTGACCATATGACTGGACAGTAGTCCAGGTGCGACAAAACTAGGGCCTGTAGTACTTGATTTGTTGATAGCGATGTCAAGAAAGCAGAGCAACGCTTTATTATGGACAGACCTCTCCCCATCTTTCTCTTTTATTTTTCTCATAACCACCTTCCCCTCTCCTTCTCCTTCTCTCCCTCCCCGTGGGAGAGCGTGCTCCTTCCTAGCGCCTGGATCTGAGCTGTATAATTATCTGACATATCAACACTGATAAACATATAATTTAACAACCATTCATCTCTCTCTCTCTTTCTCTCTCTCTCTCTGTCTCCCTCTCTCTCCCTCTTGCTCCCTCTTTCTCCCTCCCCCTCTAGCTCTCCCACCCTCTCCGACTGCCTCAAAGAGCTGTCAGCTGTCAGACAGGAAGCAAAAAGAGTGAGAAAAAAAGAGCGAGTTAGAGATGAAGAGGGAGAGAGACAGACAGACACAGATGGAGACTGATTTGAGTATAGTGTGTTCATCCTAGAGAAGAGGTAACCATCTGGCTGATAAAGAGATACAGTTCTTGTTGATTTTCCCATTGACAACAGTGTTAATAATGGGAAACCCCCCATTTGGAGGCAAGTTGGCATTTATTGGGATGACTCATGTACTGGAGGCAGCTCTACAGGGTAGTCACTAGCTGGCACAGCCACAAAGCCATAAATTCTGATTTTAAACCTAACCCTAACCTTAACCCTAACCTTAACCCTAATCACGCTGCTAACCTTATGCCTAACCCTAACCTTATAGAGAAAAAAACCCAGTCTTTTATTTTTTACTTTTAGGGTTGCTTTCAAACTAGGGATTACGTGGTTAATTGAGGTGAGACAGTAATGCTCATAGATTATGCATGTATGAACTACACATTGACACATCCAGCCCAAAGCGGGAGGTTGAAAAATAAAAAGTTGTTTTTTAAATATATAGCCAATTCTGACGTAGCAGTTGGCCCATCTAATGGAAATTGCTCAGCTCTGCCTCCAGGACAAGATTTATTCCAATAAACGTCAACCTGCTATTAGGAGCCAATGATAGGCCCTAACACGTCAGGCAGTAACCACTAAACACTACTCACTAGTAATTACATACATCTACAACACAAGGCTTTGTCAAGATGCACTGTGTATCGCTGTGTGTTACTGTGTGTGTGTGTGTGTGTGTGTGTGTGTGTGTGTGTGTGTGTGTGTGTGTCTTACCTGGGGTAGAGTCCCACTCCGATCTCTTGTCGTTCCCCGTCACTGATGGTGAAACAGTTAAATGTAACCTGACAGAACACAAACCAAATGAGTTATACACACAGAGAATGAACAAATCATTTAAACACACATATTGATAGAAAGAACAAATTAGTTACACACACACAGAGAGAAAGACAATGTAGGATTGGATTAATGAAAGTATTATATAAGGGTCTGGGTCACAGGGTCACAAGGACAGTAAAGCAAGGAAAATTCTCCCTCATGGGGACATTTCCTACATCTCCATGAGGACAAAGGCTATTTTAAGCTTAGGGGTTAGGTTTAGGAGTTAGGGTTAGGTTTAGGAGTTAGGGTTAGGTTTAGGAGTTAGAGTTAGGTTAGGGGTTAGGGAAAATTTTATTTTGAATGGATATCAATTTTAGGTCCCCACAAAGATAGTAAAACATATGGTGTGTGGGCTCGTATTACTATTGTGTGTGTGTGTGTGTGTGTGTGTGTGTGTGTGTGTAGTGTATATACGGTTGCATCACTGTCATAGATAAAAGAAAGATATCTTATTTAAATGAAGGTACTTATTATTATTTGACTGCAATAAAAAGAGACTTGGCGCTGCCTGGCTGTCTTCCCCCTTCACAGAAATATGATATCTGTTTCAAAGACAGAGGAGATGGAGGTAATCAAGAAAATATATGTCTGCAGGTAATTGTCCAATCTTTAGGCTATAACCATATCTGTCAAAACCTGTCAGTCAAAGCAGACAAGCTGCCTGGAAGTGCCAAACAAAACACACACACACACACACACTGCTCTGTCCTGGGGCGGGGCTTTTTTACAACCTCTGCTGTGATGTGCTGTCCATCATAGAGAGACACATAACTCACTCTGCCACTCTCTCTCTCTCTCTGTGTCTGTCTTCCCAACTCTCTCTCTCTCTCTCTGTGTCTGTCTTCCCACCTCTCTCTCTCTCTGTGTCTGTCTTCCCAACTCTCTCTCTCTGTGTGTCTGTCTTCCCACCTCTCTCTCTCTCTGTGTGTCTGTCTTCCCACCTCTCTCTCTCTCTCTCTGTGTCTGTCTTCTCACCTCTCTCTCTCTCTGTGTCTGTCTTCCCAACTCTCTCTCTCTCTGTGTGTCTGTCTTCCCACCTCTCTCTCTCTCTGTGTCTGTCTTCCCACCTCTCTCTCTCTCTCTCTCTGTGTCTGTCTTCCCACCTCTCTCTCTCTCTGTGTCTGTCTTCCCACCTCTCTCTCTCTCTCTGTGTCTGTCTTCCCACCTCTCTCTCTCTCTCTCTGTGTCTGTCTTCCCAACTCTCTCTCTCTCTCTGTGTCTGTCTTCCCAACTCTCTCTCTCTCTGTGTCTGTCTTCCCACCTCTCTCTCTCTCTGTGTGTCTGTCTTCCCACCTCTCTCTCTCTCTCTGTGTCTGTCTTCTCACCTCTCTCTCTCTCTCTGTGTCTGTCTTCTCACCTCTCTCTCTCTCTGTGTCTGTCTTCCCACCTCTCTCTCTCTCTGTGTCTGTCTTCCCACCTCTCTCTCTCTGTGTCTGTCTTCCCAACTCTCTCTCTCTGTGTCTGTCTTCCCACCTCTCTCTCTCTCTCTCTCTCTGTGTCTGTCTTCCCACCTCTCTCTCTCTCTCTCTCTCTGTGTCTGTCTTCCCACCTCTCTCTCTCTCTGTGTCTGTCTTCTCACCTCTCTCTCTCTCTCTGTGTATGTCTTCCCACCTCTCTCTCTCTCTGTCTCCTGGTCTCTTTCCAGCCAGGTCTCTCAATATTCACTGCGAAATTTGACGTCCGTCCAGGTAAGAAGGATGTCGGGAGATGACTTCAAAACCGGCCACTAGGGGCAACGGTGAGCGCTGTTACCATCAAGGTGGCTTGGGTTTGCTAGGGCGCTGCTGATGAGGATGGCGGATTGGCATAAGCCACGAGCTCTGGCTCTGAGGGCCGAATGTTGAATCCCAGTTCCAAACCTTAACCCTTACCTTAACCATTCGGAATTAATGCCTTAACTTAACCCTGGAGTTGGTTTTGTTTTAACCCTATCCCAAACCTTAACCCTTAACCATTCGGAATTAATGCCTAAACTTAACCTTTGAAACGTGATGTTTATTGGCTCTGCAGTGAGACTGTGAGAGTTTGTTTCTCTGTCTCTCTCTATCTTTTCCCACAACACCTGAGAGAAGAAAAGGAGAAGAGGAGAGGAGAAAAAAAGGACAAGAGTTTACAAATTAACCTAGACTCCCATCATGCAGCTGCACAATAGAGCTGGTATCTCACCATTCCTCTCATTCTCAATCTCTCTCTCTCTCCATCTCTTTTTCCTTCCCATTACCTCCATCCCTCTCTCAGTACTCCCTCTCTCTCTCTCTCTCTCTCTCTCTCTCTCTCTCTCTCTCTCTCTCTCTCTCTCTCTCTCTCTCTCTCTCTCTCTCTCCATCTCAGACCTACAGTATCTTTAATCAACATGTTAGCGGAGCCCCAGTAAAGTAATCTATAGGTGACATGTTGTAACCTTTAGGGAGACATTAGGCTCCGGGCCTGTTACCATTTGTCTTCTCTGTCTGAAGGAAAAGGAATTGTTCTTCACTGAGCTGCATCCATTTTGTTGCCATGGCTTACAAGGACAGAGAGGATGGAGGGAGAGTGTGTGTCTCTTTTTTTTGCCTTTAGACACGAACACACACACACACGCACACACACATGCTCTGTTTAGTGTCAGTCTGTCTGCCTGTTGTTGTGTGAGTGAAGGTCTGTTATAATCCAAACTGCAGGTTTAACCTTGTTAGGCAACATAAACACTTATGGGTGGGACGTAGAAGGAGAAAAAAAAACATTTCAACAAACAACAGAGTGGGCACACAGACCTCACTTTCCTCTATCTCTCTTTCTGTTTCTCTCTTTCTCTCATTCGCTCTTTCGCCATGTCTTAGTCATTTTAGCCCTCTCTCCGTCTCTCTTCCCCTCATTTAGCATTTTCCTCTCTCCTCTCTCTTTCTCTCTGGGGCAGTCATCTCTCCTCTCTCTTTCACTCTGGGGCTGTCCTCTCTCCTCTCTGTTTCTCTCCGGGACAGTCCTCTCTCCTCTCTCTTTCTCTCCGGGGCAGTACTCTCTCCTCTCTCTTTCTCTCCGGGGCAGTCCTCTTTCCTCTCTCTTTCTCTCCGGGGCAGTCCTCTCTCATCTCTCTTTCTCTCTGGGGCAGTCATCTCTCCTCTCTCTTTCACTCTGGGGCTGTCCTCTTTCCTCTCTGTTTCTCTCCGGGACAGTCCTCTCTCCTCTCTCTTTCTCCCCGGGCAGTCCTCTCTCCTCTCTCTTTCTCTCCGGGGCAGTCCTCTTTCCTCTCTCTTTCTCTCCGGGGCAGTCCTTTCTCCTCTCTCTTTCTCTTTGTAGCAGTCCTCTCTCCTCTCTCTTTCTCTCTGGGGCAATCCTCTCTCCTCTCTCTTTCTTTCTGGGGCAGTCCTCTCTCCGCTCTCTTTCTCTCTGGGGCAGTACTCTCTCCTCTCTCTTTCTCACTTTGGCAGTCCTCTCTCCTCTCTCTTTCTCTCTGGGGCAGTCCTCTCTCTTTCTTTCTGTGGCAGTCCTCTCTCCTCTCTTTATCTCTCTGGCAGTCCTCTCTCCTCTCTCTTTCTCTCAGGGGCAGTCCTCTCTCCTCTCTCTTTCTCTCGTTGGCAGTCCTCTCTCCTCTCTCTTTCTCTCCGGGACAGTCCTCTCTCTTTCTCTCTGTGGCAGTCCTCTCTCCTCTCACTTTCTGTCTTTGGCAGTCCTCTCTCCTCTCTCTTTCTCTCTGGGGCAGTCCTCTCTCTTTCTCTCTGTGGCAGTCCTCTCTCCTATCTCTTTATCTCTTTGGCAGTCCTCTCTCCTCTCTCTTTCTCTCTGGTGCAGTCCTCTCTCCTCTCTCTTTCTCTCTGGGGCAGTCTTCTCTCCTCTCTCTTTCTCTCTGGGGCAGTCCTCTCTCCTCTCTCTTTCTCTCTGGGGCAGTCTTCTCTCCTCTCTCTTTCTCTCTTTGGCAGTCCTCTCTTCTCTCTCTTTCTCTCTGGGGCAGTACTCTCTCCTCTCTCTTTCTCTCTGAGGCAGTCCTCTCTCCTCTCTCTGGGGCAGTCCTCTCTCCTCTCTCTTTCTCTCTGGGGCAAATAGAGCCAGTCAGGCAGTACATTCACATCTGCCGTCCCGGCTGGCAATGCACCATGCATAACAAATACGCTCGCGCACACACACACACACACACACAAATCTGTGCACGCACACACACACACACGCACACACACACACACCAAGCTGTGCTATGTGTCTCCGTCTTTGCCATGTAGGCCATCTGCCAGTACATGTAAGGGAATGGGCAGTAGTTTCTCTCCAGCCACCTGTAGATGGTTAGTGTCCTCCATGGTAGGTATACATACTGTCCACACACATCCCCAAACCACAGCCTTATTTAGGGCCACAACAACTGGGTTAAACAGTCTATATGGAGACATCAGAGAGATCAAAGGGGGTATCTCTTTCTCTCCCTCTCTCTCCCATCTTTCCATCTTTCTCTCTGTTCTAGTAAGTCAGAGGTATGTCTCTCTCACACCTGATAGGAATGGATTCCTGAAGAGATTGCAGCACGCATGCACACACACACACACACACACACACACACACACACACACACACACACACACACACACACACACACACACACACACACACACAGTGAGGATGTCAGTTCAGCAGTAATTCCCATCTGATCCAGCAAAGATAATGAGCCTGGTGCCTTTGGCTGTGATATGAATCTAAATACCAATATCCTGGAATGCCCTCTGCAGTGACCCTGTGTCCAGTGTGTGTGTGTGTGTGTGTGTGTGCGCGTGTGCGTGCGTGCACAGATGTGTGTGTGTGTGTCCGTGTGTGTGTGTGAGCCAATATGAACTAGTTCTGGCTAGTAATGTGCTATCTATAATCTGAACCTACCAGGCAGGAAAATAAACCATGTACACACACACACACACATACACACAATGTTGGGGTCTAGGTTGGTTCAGGTATAGAGAAGCAGCTGTGTTGATGGAAAAACGGACGTACATTTTTTTGTAAATAAGTCGAAAACATGACAGAGCTGGGCACTCAAACACACACAATCTGTGAGAGAGAGAGATGGAGAGAGATTGAGATGGAGTAAGATAGAGAGAGAGAGATGTAGAGAGATTGAGATGGAGTATGATAGAAAGAGAGAAAGATGGAGAGAGAGATGGAGAGAGACTGAGATGGAGTAAGATAGAAAGAGAGAGAGAGATATACTATAGGCCAAGAGAGAAGTACCAAGAAAGCAGAAATAAAGTCACTCCCTATCTCTCCCTCTCCATTTCCCTCCTCTATCTCTCCCTCTCCATTTCCCTCCTCTATCTCTCCCTCTCCATTTCCCTCCTCTATCTCTCCCTCTCCATTTCCCTCCTCTATCTCTCCCTCTTCATTTTCCTCTCTTTCCACAGTTATAATCCTGCTGTTGAGCCATTCAGTGTGTTCCAGTATAAATGAGCTATACATTAGATAGGCAGGGTCTGAATTCACCCACTTTGGCCCAGTGTGGGAGAGACGAGACCAACTGTCACTTTACTGAAATGGATGTCTTCAGGGTAAGCAACTTACTTCCTGCATATCTATAACTCTTTGTGACTCTCTCTGCACTGCTCTCAGATTTATCACCTCCTGCTACAGTCTGATAGAGTTTGCAGTGAGAAGAGATTGGAATTTAAATGACAGAGGAGAGGACAGGGGCTGCTGTTGAATACTAAGTGAGACAAGAGGTGTGTGTGTGTGTGTGTGTGTGTGTGTGTGTGTGTGTGTGTGTGTGTGTGTGTGTGTGTGTGTGTGTGGATAAGCAGCTCCCTGGGACTCGAGGGGATGCAGCTATCGTTTTAGTTTAAACAAGCGTGAAGGTAAGAGAGTAGAGAGGTGAAATGAAGAGGGGAGGGAGGGAGGGAGGGAGCGGGGGAGCGTCTTAGAGGCGTAAACTCGTTAGTCAACTCGTTAGGCATAAATGAGAGCAGGCACGCTGAATTAGAGGTGCACCCTGGGAAGCTACATGTGGAATGGGAAGAGTTGATAAATGATCCAGTATTAATTTGTCAGAACAAACACCTGTCTCTCTCCAAGAGGGACTCATATTCATATTCACAGCTGTGTCGCTTTGACATGTCCTGAAAACCTAGACATTTAGCTAGAATCCCCACCATATTGAGCTCAATATCAATTTGAACAGTGAAACACTGCAGTTTATAGTAAGCATATCTATTAACTTTTTATCACTGGTGATCGTATCTATAAGCAATAACTGGTTATCATGATGGAAGTTTTACGGAAGATACAGTCTGCATCCAAAATGACACCCTAGAGTTATCTCATTATGTTTCTTATCAGTCACACAGACAATGTTTTAATTAATGTTCTGATGTTATAGAAGTCATTACTGACAATGAAGGTCTGATTCCCCTTAGAGAGAGAGAGGGGGGAAGAGAGATATACCTAGAGAGAGAGAGAGAGAGAGAGAGAGAGAGAGAGAGAGAGAGAGAGAGAGAGAGAGATGAAGAAAGAGATAGCTAGAGAGAGAGCAGGAAGAGTGAGAGGAAGAGAAAGAGAGACAGAAAAGAGGAAGAGAGATATGCCTAGACATAGAAAGAGAGAGAGAAAGATCGGGAATAAGTGAGAGTGTAATCTCCCCGGTGGCAGCAGCAGTGGGAGAGGCATGGTAATAGCTGTTAAATGGTAATCCCTTTACAGACGAGACCCTGTCTCCATGCAGATTAGCTCATACACACAGAGCCATACAGGGAGAGCCAGGCTGGCAGGCAGGCCTGGGGCAGGAACAAGCCCAGGATCAGCTGCTCTAAGCTGGGGAGAGAGAGGTCTGAGCTGGGCCTGTCTGGAGCTCCTCTCGTCATGACTGCTTATGGCTGGCTAGAAGAAGAGAGGCACTGGGGGTCAGACAAGGCTAAATACAAGGCTATACCCACAAAATTCTCTCTCGCACACACACACACAAACTCACAGAACGCAAGTCTATTCCATTTCTCAGGACATATTTCTCCACACATTAAGAAAAAGGACAGGAGAGAGAGAGAGATAGAGAGAGAGAGAAAGAGAGAGAGAGAGAGAGAGAGAGAGAGAGAGAGAGAGAAAGAGTGAGAGAGAGAGAGAGCACGAGAGCGCGAAGTGATAGGTCTACATATGTGAAAACGGCGCTTTTCTATGATCTGTGGTTAAAAAGATGAGAAAGTCCTAAAAAAAGATTATCTCTGACATCACAAGGTAGTAAGGAAAACAGTGAGTATCTTGCCAGAGGGGGGATATTTTCTTCCTCTCCACTGTGAATCTCATACAATTGAAAATCACTGTTTTTTCCCCCCAGAAAACGTAGAAATGCGCCGTTTTCACATATGTTGACACTGGTATTGTGCTGGAGATAATGAAAATGAGGTTGAAAAGTGCGAGTGGCGCCTTTAGTCTCTGACCGAACGGCAGCATATGGAGGGATGCCTGCAGTGGGTGGGTGTGGTCATTGAACACCTGGAGTGCTTTTCTTGTAATGTTCTGTGTGTACAGGTCTTGGAGTTGTGGCTGTTTGCTGTTGTTGGATGCCATTTCATTTGTGCATACGGAGAACAGGAAAAGTGACATGACACAAACTTGTGGGACTCCTGTGTTCAGTACATGGTGATCAGATAGGGGGCCTTTAACACTGACCCTCTGGGGCCACACCCCCAGGAACGCTCGGATCCACAGCACCAGGCCCATGTTGACATTTAAGTCACAAAGATGTTTCCATAGCAGGTGAGGTTGCACTGTGTTAAAGGCTGAAGTCCATGAATACGTACCTGACATATGTGTTGTCTTTGTTAAGATGGGAGAAGACTTTGTCCAGGAGAGTCAGAGTGGCATCCTCTATACCCCATAAGCAAACTGAAGAGGGTCTATAAGCTTGTCTGTTTGCACAACGCAATAACACATGCCTGAGATTTGTCTGTGTGTGTGTGTCTGTGTGTCTCAGGGTGATGGACAACAAGGAGCTCATTTCTCAGAGAGCTTGTGGGACCTGACACCTGACATCCCATCTGACGCACACACACAGCATCAGCAATGTAACAGATGGTTATTACCTTGGGGCTCAGGGGAGAGTGCTCCATTCTGTCCCAACCTCTTCTTCACTCTCTCACCATCTCCTCTCCTCTCCCCTTCGCTCCTTTTCCCTCTATCTATCCTTCCCCTTCGCTACCCTACTCCTATCCCATCCCTCTTTCCCTCACCTCTTCCCCACCCTCTCTCAGAGGAGAATGACATCAGTGGTGTCTATACATAATGCACCAGCCGCTCCCTCTCACCAGAGCCTGTAACCTGAGCCTGTAACCAGAACCTGTAACCAGAGCCTGTAACCTGACTGTGAAGCCACTCTCTCTCACCAGAGCCTGTAACCAGAGCCTGTAACCAGAGCCTGTAACCAGAGCCTGTAACCAGAGCCTGTAACCTGACTGTGAAGCCACTCTCTCTCACCAGAGCCTGTAACTGTGGAATACTAGTTGAAGGTCCAATAGTGGTTTTGAAATTTATTTATGATAGATTGTTAAAGCATTTGTTAAGTGTTTTTAGTATTCAGGTTCACTGCAATTCAGTTTGAAAGCCGCCATAGTGTATCTGTGAAATGAGCCATATTATTCCATGCTATTGAACAGATACAGTAGGGGAAAAAAAGTATTTAGTCAGCCACCAATTGTGCAAGTTCTCCCACTTAAAAAGATGAGAGAGGCCTGTAATTTTCATCATAGGTACACGTCAACTATGACAGACAAAATGAGAAGAAAAAAATCCAGAAAATCACATTGTAGGATTTTTTATGAATTTATTTGCAAATTATGGTGGAAAATAAGTATTTGGTCAATAACAAAAGTTTCTCAATACTTTGTTATATACCCTTTGTTGACAATGACACAGGTCAAACGTTTTCTGTAAGTCTTCACAAGGTTTTCACACACTGTTGCTGGTATTTTGGCCCATTCCTCCATGCAGATCTCCTCTAGAGCAGTGATGTTTTGGGGCTGTCGCTGGGCAACAGAGACTTTCAACTCCCTCCAAAGATTTTCTATGGGGTTGAGATCTGGAGACTGGCTAGGCCACTCCAGGACCTTGAAATGCTTCTTACGAAGCCACTCCTTCGTTGCCCGGGCGGTATGTTTGGGATCATTGTCATGCTGAAAGACCCAGCCACGTTTCATCTTCAATGCCCTTGCTGATGGAAGGAGGTTTTCACTGAAAATCTCACGATACATGGCCCCATTCATTCTTTCCTTTACACGGATCAGTCGTCCTGGTCCCTTTGCAGAAAAACAGCCCCAAAGCATGACATTTCCACCCCCATGCTTCACAGTAGGTATGGTGTTCTTTGGATGCAACTCAGCATTCTTTGTCCTCCAAACACGACGAGTTGAGTTTTTACCAAAAAGTTCTATTTTGGTTTCATCTGACCATATGACATTCTCCCAATCCTCTTCTGGATCATCCAAATGCACTCTAGCAAACTTCAGACGGGCCTGGACATGTACTGGCTTAAGCAGGGGGACACGTCTGGCACTGCAGGATTTGAGTCCCTGGCGGCGTAGGGTGTTACTGATGGTAGGCTTTGTTACTTTGGTCCCAGCTCTCTGCAGGTCATTCACTAGGTCCCCCTGTGTGGTTCTGGGATTTTTGCTCACCGTTCTTGTGATCTTTTTGACCCCACGGGGTGAGATCTTGCGTGGAGCCCCAGATCGAGGGAGATTATCAGTGGTCTTGTATGTCTTCCATTTCCTAATAATTGCTCCCACAGTTGATTTCTTCAAACCAAGCTGCTTACCTATTGTAGATTCAGTCTTCCCAGCCTGGTGCAGGTCTACAATTTTGTTTCTGGTGTCCTTTGACAGCTCTTTGGTCTTGGCCATAGTGGAGTTTGGAGTGTGACTGTTTGAGGTTGTGGACAGGTGTCTTTTATACTGATAACAAGTTCAAACAGGTGCCATTAATACAGGTAACAAGTGGAGGACAGAGGAGCCTCTTAAAGAAGAAGTTACAGGTCTGTGAGAGCCAGAAATCTTGCTTGTTTGTAGGTGACCAAATACTTATTTTCCACCATAATTTGCAAATAAATTCATAAAAAATCCTACAATGTGATTTTCTGGAGAAAAAAAATCTCAATTTGTCTGTCATAGTTGACAGGTACCTATGATGAAAATTACAGGCCTCTCTCATATTTTTAAGTGGGAGAACTTGCACAATTGGTGGCTGACTAAATACTTTTCCCCCACTGTATCTACATTCTCTTGAAGGCTCTGGTTTGTATGTTTTTAAGAGAGTTGTAATAGTTGACACGGAAACACCTCCGTGTCTGGCCTAGTGATGCCCGCACACTCTCTCTCACACACACACACACACACACACACACACACACACACACACACACACACACACACACACACACACACACACACACACACACACACACACACACACACACACACACACACACACACGTACGTACGTGCACAAACACACAGATCCATCTCTGAGATGGAGCACTGAACTCACTCTGAACCCACTGAATACTGACAGAGGAAAGGGAAAGAGAGCTGCTCACAAATACAGCACACTATTCCCTAGGTAGTACACAATTTTTGGACAGAGCTCTATGTGGCTCTGGCCAAAAGTTTTCCACTACACATTGGGTGTCAAGTAGTCCACTACACAAATGGTGTCAAGTAGTCCACTGCACAAAGGGTGTCAAGTAGTCCACTACACAAAGGGTGTCAAGTAGTCCACTACACAAGGGTGTCAAGTAGTCCACTACACAAGGGTGTCAAGTAGTCCACTTCACAAGGGTGTCAAGTTGTCCACTACATAAAGGGTGTCAAGTAGTCCACTACACAAAGGGTGTCAAGTAGTCCACTACACAAGGGTGTCAATTCAAATCTGATTTTGGACTTAGGGCAGCTCCATCTTACACAGATAGTCCATGCAGTATATTTCATCACATATTCTTATTTCCCAGACCAGATGATTTTAAGACTGGTGGGCCAAATTCCATGTTTGCTATAT
>NC_059216.1:3686683-3709183 GCF_020615455.1 Coregonus clupeaformis | reverse complement strand
CAACAAAAAAAGTGTTGAGAAAAAAAAAGCAGAAGTAAAATAAAGTAACAGTAGGGAGGCTATATATACAGGGGGGTACCTTGCAGAGTCAATGTGCGGGGGCACCGGCTAGTTGAGGTAGTTGAGGTAATATGTACATGTGGGTAGAGTTAAAGTGACTATGCATAAATAATTAACAGAGTAGAAGCAGCGTAAAAAGGATGGGGTGGGGGGGCAGTGCAAATAGTCCGGGTAGCCATGATTAGCTGTTCAGGAGTCTTATGGCTTGGGGGTAGAAGCTGTTGAGAAGTCTTTTGGACCTAGACTTGGCACTCCGGTACCGCTTGCCGTGCGGTAGCAGAGAGAACAGTCTATGACTAGGGTGGCTGGAGTCTTTGACAATTTTGAGGGCCTTACTCTGACACCGCCTGGTATAGAGGTCCTGGATGGCAGGAAGCTTGGCCCCAGTGATGTACTGGGCCGTACGCACTACCCTCTGTAGTGCCTTGCGGTCGGAGGCCAAGCAGTTGCCATACCAGGCGGTGATGCAACCGGTCAGGATGCTCTCGATGGTGCAGCTGTAGAATTTTTTGAGGATCTGAGGACCCATGCCAAATCTTTTCAGTCTCCTGAGGGGGAATAGGCTTTGTTGTGCCCTCTTCACGACTGTCTTGGTGTGTTTGGACCATGATAGTTCGTTGGTGATGTGGACACCAAGGAACTTGAAGCTCTCAACCTGTTCCACTACAGCCCCGTCGATGAGAATGGGGGCGTGCTCAGTCCTCTTTTTTTTCCTGTAGTCCACAATCATCTCCTTTGTCTTGGTCACGTTGAGGGAGAGGTTGTTGTCCTGGCACCACACGGCCAGGTCTCTGACCTCCTCCCCTATAGGCTGTCTCATCGTTGTCGGTGATCAGGCCTACCACTGTTGTGTCGTCGGCAAACTTAATGATGGTGTTGGAGTCGTGCCTGGCCATGCAGTCATGGGTGAACAGAGAGTACAGGAGGGGACTGAGCACACACCCCCTGAGGGGCCCCCCGTGTTGAGGATCAGTGTGGCAGATGTGTTGTTACCTACCCTTACCACCTGGGGGCGGCCCGTCAGGAAGTCCAGGATCCAGTTGCAGAGGGAGGTGTTTAGTCCCAGGATCCTTAGCTTAGTGATGAGCTTAGAGGGCACTATGGTGTTGAATGCTGAGCTGTAGTCAATGAATAGCATTCTCACGTAGGTGTTCCTCTTGTCCAGGTGGGAAAGGGCAGTGTGGAGTGCAATAGAGATTGCATCATCTGTGGATCTGTTGGGGCGGTATGCAAATTGGAGTGGGTCTAGGGTTTCTGGGATAATGCTGTTGATGTGAGCCATGACCAGCCTTTCAAAGCACTTCATGGCTACAGACGTCAGTGCTACGGGTCGGTAGTCATTTCGGCAGGTTATCTTAGAGTCCTTGGGCACGGGGACTATGGTGGTCTGCTTGAAACATGTTGGTATTACAGACTGGGTCAGGGACATGTTGAAAATGTCAGTGAAGACACTTGCCAGTTGGTCAGCACATGCTCGGAGTACACGTCCTGGTAATCCGTCTGGCCCTGCGGCCTTGTGAATGTTGACCTGCTTAAAAGTCTTACTCACATCGGCTACGGAGAGCGTGATCACATAGTCATCCGGAACAGCTGGTGCTCTCATGCATGCTTCAGTGTTGCTTGCCTCGAAGCGAGCATAGAAGTGGTTTAGCTCGCCTGGTAGGCTTGTGTCACTGGGCAGCTCGCGGCTGTGCTTCCCTTGACTGTACTGTGCTGTGCAGCAGAGCACGTGCAAAAGGCTTAGCTTCAAAATGTTAGTGATTAATTTAGTGATACCCGAGCCCTGCCCGTACCCTAGTTATTGATGATTAAACTGGCCCTACCCGGACCTAACCCGATGTATAATGTCGGGGCCCATCGAGCTCGAGTCGGCCAATAGACCTCTAGTTGATACTGAGTGATAGAGTGCAGATGTTTCTGCATCAAATAAAGAGTGTGTGTGTGTGACGGGGCAAGAGGAAACACAGCGTGCAGTGTTTTGTCGGCAAGGCATCGTGATCAAATGGTATGACTGGCTGTTGAAGCGTGACCACCGTTGGTTACACACACAGACACAGATACACAGATACACACACACCTCTCCACCTCTCCCTCAGCATCCACTCTCTCCCCATCCTTGACCTCTCTCCTGCTCTCTCCTCCCCTCCTGTCTTCTGTCCTTCCCTCTTCTCTCTTCTCTTCCTCTCATCTCCTCTACTCCTGTCCTCTCCTCTCCTCCCCTCTCGTCTCCTCCTTTCCCCTCTCCTTTTCTACTCTTGTCTTCTCCCCTCTCCTCTTCTCCTCTCCTCTAAATCACCCCTCCTCTCCTCTCCTGTCCTCTCCTTTCCCCCCTTCACCCCTCCCCTCTCCTCCACCTCTCCTCTTCTATCCTCTCCTATAATCCTCCTCTCATCTCCTCCCTTCCCCTCACCTCTCCTCCCCTCTCCTTCACCTCCACCTCCCCACCCCTCCACCTCCACACCCCTCTACTCTCCTCCCCTCTCCCCCACTCTCCTCTCATCTCCTCTCCTATCCTCCTCTCCCAGCTCTTCATAACAGTGTGTCTTTATGAGGTCAGATCATTGATTGTCTGGGTGTGGATATAACATTGGTTACAGTGGAGGTTACAGTGGAGGTAATGGATGATGTTCTTCAGTGGTCATTCCATTTAAGCTGGCGGGGCCATGGGAGAGATGAAGGCAGCTTTACACACTGAGGATCAGAGTAGGATTTACCTCTCCTCTAAGTCACCCTAACCATATATAACACCCTTCTGTTCAGTGGCTCTCTCATTCTCTCTCTTTCTCATTCTCTCTCTCTCTCTCATTCTCTCTCTCTCCTTCTCTATCTCTCATTCTCTCTCTCTCTCTCTCCTCTCTCTCTCTCTCCTTCTCTCTCTCTCATTCTCTCTCTCTCCTTCTCCTTCTCCTTCTCTCTTCCCCACTCCCATCTCCCCCTATCTCTTGCCATTTCTCTTTTTTCTTCCTCTCTTCCCCTCTCTACCAGGCCGATCCCCCTCTCCTTCCTGTGAAGACGTATCTGAAGCGTGGCTTAACCAGACATCAGAGAGGCAGAGTGGCTGTGGTATGGTGGATCTGTCTCTTATTCTGGGTTTCAACTTCTCTTCCTCTCTTTTAACATCTCATGCACACACACACGCACACACAAACGCACACGCACGCACGCACACACGCACACACGCGCACGCAGTGCTCTCCGCTTTATGCATATTGTTTTCATTAGCATTAAACTTTTATTTCACTTGAAATTCTTGATGTGCCATAACATTTGCATTATAAATATATCTGTGTTCAGAAGGATGTGGTCTGATGAGAACAAAATAACAGAAACTAGAAAACAGCCAAACAATAAAAGCATGACAGTCTATCTTACACTGTCTGACGTGAAAGTCCAACTCTTTTTCTCTCTCTCTCTCCCTCTCTCTCCATCCATCCATCCATCCAATACTATCTGACATGAGAGAGAGGAGGCCTCAGTGACACTTGTCAGGTGTAAATCACAGACTCAGTCACCTAGCTATCCACGCACACACACACGCGCGCACACACACACACACGATGCAACTCACTAGCTGCAAAAACCTGATAAGATACCTCAGATTTGTATAAAAACGTGTGTGTTTGTGTGTGTGTTTGTGTGTGTGCGTTCGTGCGGTCACGCACGAGCACACACTGGGCCCTGAGACAAACACACGCACACATTTTTGTCACCTGAGCACAGGCCCATGGTGCTGGTGACAATATAGAGCTGAGATGGCTTTCCTCGATACAAATGCACGCTCAAACACACAAATGGATGCACGCACACATGTACACACACACACACACACAGTATTTCAAGTAAACCAGCACTGCATTACGTTCTATCATTTAAGTCCCTGTGTTCACACACAAACTCACAAACACACGCACACACACACAATATTTCTGATGGAATCACAACATTAAAGAGATGTTACGCTACATCACTGTCACAGTGGGGGAACAGCGGGTGCCACACACAAGCACGCACGCACACACACATATATACACACACACACACACAGAGGGGTAATATATCATCTAATGGCAGAAGGCTGAAGGGTTTGGCCTGAAGGATTATTACATCACCCAACGTTATACACATTTCATCTCTCTTCATCCCTCTCTCCACTCACTCCTTCTCCCTCTCCCCCATCCCTCCATCCATCTCCCCCACCCCCATCCCTCTCCCCTAGCCCTCCATCCATCTTCCCCATCCCTGCATCCATCTCCCCATCCCTGCATCCCTCTCCCCTATCCCTCCATCCATCTCCCCCATCCCTCCATCCCTCTCCCCCATCCCTCTATCCATCTCCCCCATCCCTCCATCATCTACCCATCCCTGCATCCCTCTCCCACATCCCTGCATCCATCTCCCCTAGCCCTCCATCCATCTCCCCATCCCTGCATCCATCTCCCCATCCCTGCATCCATCTCCCCCATCGCTGCATCCGTCTCCCCTAGCCCTCCATCCATCTCCCCCATCCCTGCATCCCTCTCCCCTAACCCTCCATCCATCTCCCTTATCCCGCCACCCACGTCTCCTGCTGAGTGATGTACAGGGGAATGTGAATGATCACGGAAAGGATGGAAGGATGGAGAAATGGAGAGAATACCAGTAGAGCATGGTTAATGGTTATAGTGGCTGTAGTGGGCTGGTGTAGTGTATAGTGTTTACAGCTGCTACCATCGACTTACTCAACAGGCAATGATCACGAAATAACTTTCAAACAACAAACTCACGCACACACCCTGAGCGAACCAGAGGTAGCAGTAGTGATAGCGCTGATGGTTATGATCTGAGCAGTAAAACAGCAGAGTCTTATCTATATTATTGGAGAAACACTATCCAGGTCATAAAAAGCTAATGATCTGCGCTTCTGGATCAGGCCAGGGTCATGAAGCTGGCCTTCTGTAGCCTCCTCTCCTATTTCACTGGGGTCACACACACACACACACACCACATGCACAAACACAAGCACAAATGCACGCACTCACACACATGCGCACACACACAAATCCTCATTCTCACGGAAATAGATAAATAATCTGACCTATTTCCCCTTGGGGAATGTCTCTAATTGCAGTGTTACAACCTCCAAATGCACATTGTGTGTGTGTGTGTGTGTGTGTGTGTGTGTGTGTGTGTGTGTGTGTGTGTGTGTGTGTGTGTGTGTGTGTGTGTGTGTGTGTGTGTGTGTATGTGTGTGTGTGTAGTCACATCTTCAAGCTCCTCTCTGATGTGCGACTCACTTCCCTGATGAGGTGAAGTGGATTATGGGAGTTAGAGTTGACTGATACAGTATAAGCTGATTATCATAATCCTCATGCTTACATAGAAACAAGACCACCAGTGTTAGAAAGACACACACACACTGCGTGTACTGTAGGTGATAGTGTATTGTGTTGTGACGTGAGTGTCTTTCTCAAAGCTTTTTGTGACAAGTCTATAAGTGTGTGTGAGACTGTGAGTGAAAGAAAGGGAGAGTATGTATGTTATTTCTCCAGTTACGATTGCCTATGTGTGTCTGTCTGTCTGTCTGTTTGTCTGTCTGTCTGTCTGTCTGTCTGTCTGTCTGTCTGTCTGTCTGTCTGTCTGTGTCTGTGTCTGTGTCTGTGTCTGTGTCTGTGTCTGTGTCTGTGTCTGTGTCTGTGTCTGTGTCTGTGTCTGTGTGTGCGTTAGGGCTGGGCAATATGGCCAAAATATCATATCACAATATTATGATGGTATTTGATGTTTTTGAATAATAAAAGTAGTATATATATGAGTAGTACATGACCCTAGGGTGGCAACATCAGTGGGGCTTTCTCCATTCTAATTGTTTCATGCTTGTCAATCAAACTTTTTTGAAAGCATTTTCATCAGTTTCTGCATATCCGGCACTCATTTGACTGTATGTTTGCGCGTTCTGGGCAAAACATCTAGGCTTTGTTTTTAAACAAATATTACAATTGCGATTTGAATTGCGATTTAGATCAAAACATTTGGGTGAACTGTTAGAATCATGGAAATAAAATGATTTGTCTAATTCAAATCAAATCAAATCAAATATTATTTGTCACATGCGCCGAATACAACAGGTGTACACCTTACCGTGAAATGCTTACTTACAAGCCCTTAACCAACAATGCAGTTCAAGAAACAGAGTTAAGAAAATATTTACTAAATAAACTAAAGTAAAATGTTTTATAAAAAGTAACACAATAAAATAACAATAATGAGGCTATATACAGGGGGTACCGGTACCAAGTCAATGTGCGGGGGTACAGGTTAGTCGAGGTAATTTGTACATGTAGGTAGGGGTAAAGTGACTATGCATAGATAATAAACAGCGAGTAGCAGCAGTGTAAAAACAGTGGGGGGTGTCAATGTAAATAGTCCGGGTGGCCATTTTATTAATTGTTCAGAAGCCTTTTGGCTTGGGGGTAGAAGCTGTTAAGGAGCCTTTTGGACCTAGACTTGGCGCTCCGGTACCGCTTGCTGTCACGCCCTGGCTCGGGGGACTCTCGTATGTTGAGCCAGGGTGTTAGTTTCTATGTTTTGTGTTGTGGGTCTAGTTTACTTATTTCTATGTTGGCCTGAGTGACTCCCAATCAGAGGCAACGAGTGTCAGCTGTCAGCTGGTTGTCTCTGATTGGGAGCCATATTTAACTGTCTGTCTTTCACTTTGTGTTTGTGGTTTCTTGTTCCGTGTTGGTTCGTGTTTATGTAACCAGAGACGTCACGTTTTCGTTTGTTATTTTGTTCGTGTGTTTTCTAATAAAATATGTTCGCATTCAACGCTGCGCATTGGTCTTCTCTGTTAGACGAGCGTGACAGAAGAAACCACCAAGACCAGACCAAGCAGCGTGGCCAGGAGTTATCGCTAGCAGATCTCCGTGGCAGTCTCGACTGGGTCAAGCCGAGTGAGGAGCAGAAAGAGTGGACTTGGGAACAATGGAGGAAGAGCCTCGACTGGGTCAAGCCCATTGAGGAGCTGAATAGCGGGAGGTGGAAGCAGAGGAGCGAGAGTTGGGCGAGAATTATAGAGGCCTGGCCCACGGGGAGTAGAGAACCCCAGAACATTTTTAGGGGGGGGCTCACGACGTGGACGACGGGGCAGCAGGAGGCCGCGATGGAGCGGTCCAGCGGGTGTGCAGAGAAGGCCGCCAGGTTAAGGGGGCCACTGGTCACAGAGGAGAGGGAAAGTGTGGAGGCACGGCGAGAGGTACTGGGGTGTGTTACCAGTCCGGTCCGGCCCGTTCCTGATCCCTGCGTAGGGCCAGTGGTGTGTGTCCCCAGTACGGTCCGGCCTATTCCTGTTCCTCGCATCGAGCCTGTGGTGCGTGTCGTCAGCCCGGCCCGGCCTGTTCCTGCTCCCCGCACCGAGCCTGTGGTGCACGTCGCCAGCCCGGCCCGGCCTGTTCCTGCTCCCCGCACCAAGTCTGTGGTGCGTTTCGTCAGCCCTGTCCGGCCCGTTCCTGCTCTCCGCACCAAGTCTGTGGTGAGCGTCGCCAGCCCAGTCCGGCCCATTCCTGCTCCCCGCACCAAGTCTGTGGTGCGTTTCGTCAGCCCTGTCCGGCCCGTTCCTGCCCCTCACACCAAGCCTACGGTGTGCGTCGCCAGCCCAGCCCGGCCTGTCCCTGCTCCACGCACTAAGCCTACGGTGTGCGTCGCCAGCCCAGCCCGGCCTGTTCCTGCTCCACGCACCAAGCCTACGGTGTGCGTCGCCAGCCCAGCCCGGCCTGTCCCTGCTCCACGCACCAAGCCTACGGGGTGCGTCGCCAGCCCAGCCCGGCCTGTCCCTGCTCCACGCACCAAGCCTTCGGGGTGCGTCGTCAGTCCAGCACGGCCCGTGCCTGTTCCCCACACCAAGCCAGTGGTGTGCGTCATCGGTCCGGCACGGCACGTGCCTGTTCCACTGGTGCCTGGTCCGGCGCCGGTCAGATGCGTTACGCCGGAGCTAGAGCAATCCGCTCCACCAGTGTGCAGTCCAGCTCCGGTCAGCAGGGCCAGACCGGACCAGGGGTACTTTGGGGGGTTAGAGAGCGAGTGGGGATCATGCCCGGAGCCGGATCCGCCGCCTAGGCGGAGTGCCCACCCGGTCCCTCCCCTGTTGTGTGTCGTTGGCGCGGTCGGAGTCCGCGCCTTTAGGGGGGGGTACTGTCACGCCCTGGCTCGGGGGACTCTCGTATGTTGAGCCAGGGTGTTAGTTTCTATGTTTTGTGTTGTGGGTCTAGTTTACTTATTTCTATGTTGGCCTGAGTGACTCCCAATCAGAGGCAACGAGTGTCAGCTGTCAGCTGGTTGTCTCTGATTGGGAGCCATATTTAACTGTCTGTCTTTCACTTTGTGTTTGTGGTTTCTTGTTCCGTGTTGGTTCGTGTTTATGTAACCAGAGACGTCACGTTTTCGTTTGTTATTTTGTTCGTGTGTTTTCTAATAAAATATGTTCGCATTCAACGCTGCGCATTGGTCTTCTCTGTTAGACGAGCGTGACACTTGCCCGGCGGTAGCAGAGTGAAAAGTCTATGACTTGGGTGACTGGAGTCTTTGACCATTTTTTGGGCCTTCCTCTGACACCGCCTAGTATATAGGTCCTGGGTGGCAGGAAGCTTGGCCCCAGTGATGTACTGGGCCGTACGCACTACTCTCTGTAGCGCCTTATGGTTGGATGCCGAGCAGTTACCATACCAGGCGGTGATGCAACCAGTCAGGATGCTCTCGATGGTGCAGCTGTATAACTTTTTGAGGATCTGGGGACCCATGCCAAATCTTTTCAGTCTCCTGAGGGGGAAAAGGTGTTGTCGTGCCCTCTTCACAACTGACTTGGTGTGTTTGGACAAAGACAGTTTGTTGGTGATGTGGACACAAAGGAACTTGAAGCTCTCTACCCGCTCCACTACAGCCCCGTCGTTGTGAATGGGGGTGTGTTTGGCCCTCCTTTTCCTGTAGTCCACGATCAGCTCCTTGCTCAGGTTGAGGGAGAGGTTGTTGTCCTGGCACCACACTGGTTTCTTTGCGTCATCAAGGCAAAGGGTGGCTATTTGAAGAATCTCAAATATAAAATACTTTTTTGGTTACTACATGATTCAATATGTGTTATTTCATAGTTTTAATGTCTTCACTATTATTCTACAATGTAGAAAATACTAAAAAATAAAGAAAAACCCTTGAATGAGTAGGTGTTCTAAAACATGAGGACCGCCACAGGAAAGGAAGACCCAGAGTTACCTCTGCTGCAGAGGATAAGTTCATTAGAGTTACCAGCCTCAGAAATTGCAACCCAAATAAATGCTACACAGAGTTCAAGTAACAGACACATCTCAACATCAACTGTTCAGAGGAGACCGCGTGAATCAGGCCTTCATGGTCGAATTGCTGCAAAGAAACCACTTCTAAAGGACACCAATAAGAAGAAGAGACTTGCTTGGGCCAAGAAACATGAGCAATGGGCATTAGACCAGTGGAAATCTGTCCTTTGGTCTGATGAGTCCAAATTTGAGATTTTGGGTTCCAACCGCCGTGTCTTTGTGAGACGCAGAGTAGATGAACGGATGATCTCCGCATGTGTGGTTCCCACCGTGAAGCATGGAGGAGGAGATGTGATGGTGTGGGGGTGCTTTGCTGGTGACACTGTCTGTTATTTATTTAGAATTCAAGGCACACTTAACCACAGCATTCTGCAGCGATATGCCATCCCATCTGGTTTGTGCTTAGTGGGACTATCATTTGTTTTTCAACAGGACAATGACCCAACACACCTCCAGGCTGTGTAAGGGCTATTTGACCAAGAAGTAGAGTGATAGAGTGCTGCATCAGATGACCTGGCCTCCACAATCACCCGACCTCAACCCAATTGAGATGGTTTGGGATTTAACAAACCAAACATTTAAATACCCAAACCGGTCCGTGCATCAATACCGGTATATAATAAAATACGCTATACCGCCCAGGCCTTGTGTGTGTTTGTGTGTGTCTGCTCTATATATCTCCTTGCACAGATCCAGCCCAGCGGAACACGTGTGTGTGTTCATAACATTTGCTATAAGATTAGAACATTACTCATACATACCCTGGTCTCATCCTAACGCATGACTACATTCTAATAAAGCACTGTTTGTCCTGAAGGCTAATATATGACTACATTCTAATAAAGCACTGTTTGTCCTGAAGGCTAATATATGACTACATTACAACATTCCCATGGCTAACATATGCAGCCAGGTCACCCATGATACAAGTCAGTATTCGACATCCATCCATGTCTGAGGACGTTGGGAGATGACGTGGAAACCGGCAACTAGGGGCAACTATGAGCGCTGTTATATTCAAGTAGGTTTTGGTTTTGCTAGGGCATTGGGGATGGCGGGTGGGCGTAAGCATCTGCCTCTGATTAGGTAGGTTGCAAGTTTGAATCCAGCGATATAAAATATTTTTGTTTTAAGCCTATCCCAAACCTTAACCGTTACCTTAACCATTCTGAGTTAATACCTAACCTTAAGATTTCAGAGTTAATGCCTAAACTTAACCCTAACCTTAAACATTCTGAGTTAATACCTAAACTTAACCTTAAACACTTAGAAATTTGAGAAACATGGATGAACGTCTAATTCTGATGTGAGATTGTGAGAGCTTGTTGAACATATGACTACATTACAACATTCCCATGGCTAACATATGACTACATTACAACAGTCACTCTACCCCCTAGGTAACATATCACACAAATATAAAACATTAAGACAGGAATACATGATCTAATCACTCAATCAGAGAGAGGCCCTCCAACAAGTAATCTAACTATCTCAATTGCATCAACTGGATGAATAAAAAGATAGATAGAGTGATGGAATTTCTACATTTTCTTAGCTCCTTTCCCTCCCCATCTCTCTCACCCCCGCAGCCCACTCCCGATCTCCCTCTCCCTCTCTCTGCCTCCTACCCATTCAGTCCCCTCTCTCTGCCTCCTACCCATTCAGTCCCCTCTCTCTGCCTCCTACCCATTCAGTCCCCTCTCTCTGCCTCCTACCCATTCAGTCCCCTCTCTCTGCCTCCTACCCATTCAGTTCCCTCTCTCTGCCTCCTCCCCATTCAGTCCCCTCTCTCTGCCTCCTACCCATTCAGTCCCCTCTCTCTGCATCCTACCCATTTCAGAGTGGGTGGCAAGGAATACGTTTGTCCTAAATATTTCTAAAACTAAAAGCATTGTATTTGGGACAAATCATTCACTAAACCCTAAACCTCAACTAAATCTTGTAATAAATAATGTGGAAATTGAGCAAGTTGAGGTGACTAAACTGCTTGGAGTAACCCTGGATTGTAAACTGTAATGGTCAAAACATATTGATACAACAGTAGCTAAGATGGGGAGAAGTCTGTCCATAATAAAGCGCTGCTCTACCTTCTTAACACCACTATCAACAAGGCAGGTCCTACAGGCCCTAGTTTTGTCACACCTGGACTACTGTTCAGTCGTGTGGTCAAGTGCCTCAGAACAGGGCAGCACGGCTGGCCCTTGGATGTACACAGAGAGCTAATATTAATAATATGCATGTCGATCTCTCCTTGCTCAAAGTGGAGGAGAGATTGACTTCATCACTACTTGTGTTTATGAGAGGTGTTGACATGTTGGGTGCACCGAGCTGTCTGTTTGAGCTACTGGCGCACAGCTCGGTCACCCATGCATACCCCACAAGACATGCCACCAGTGGTCTCTTCACAGTCCCCAAGTCCAGAACAGACTATGGGAGGCGCACAGTACTACATAGAGCCATGACTACATGGAACTCTATTCCACATCAAGTAACTGATGCAAGTAGTAAATTTAGATTTTAAAACAGATTTTTAAAAACTTATGGAACAGCGGGGACTGTGAAGCAACCCCCTCCCCATCTCTCTCTCCCTCAACCCCCTCCCCATCTCTCTCTCCCTCAACCCCCTCCCCATCTCTCTCTCCCTCAACCCCCTCCCCATCTCTCTCTCCCCTCAACCCCCTCCCCTTCTCTCTCTCCCTCAACCCCTCCCCATCTCTCTCTCCCTCAACCCTCTCCCCATCTCTCTCTCCCTCAACCCTCTCCCCATCTCTCTCTCCCTCAACCCCCTCCCCTTCTCTCTCTCCCTCAACCCTCTCCCCATCTCTCTCTCCCTCAACCCTCTCCCCATCTCTCTCTCCCTCAACCCCCTCCCCATCTCTCTCTCCCTCAACCCCCTCCCCATCTCTCTCTGCCACCCTAGTGGGGGGATTCCTTGGTATGACACAGTGCAGTAGAGGAGGTAGCTCCACTGACCAAATGAGTCAGTTTGAATGCAGAGAGATGAGAGGAACAAACAAACTTCCACCACAACAGTACAGAACGCCTTTGTCCTTGGGAGTGTGTATATGTATGTGTGTGTATGCGTGTGTGTGTGTGCGCGCATTGGACATGTGTGCCCTTGTACAGTTAGTATGTGTGCGTACATGTGTGTCCTTGGGCATGTGTATTTGTGTGTGTGTGTGTGTGTGTGTGTGTGTGTGTGTGTGTGTGTGTGTGTGTAGTAATGCCTTGTGATTTAAAGCCCTCTATTTGTTTCCTGGTGATAGGCCATGGAAATTACCCTCATCCATCTCCTATAGCTGCTAGTGTCATTGGCCCGGCCACGGCTACAGCTCGACACAATATGGCCGCCATTGACAATTACCCCTATCCATCTCCTATTGCTGCTACCACCACTGCTACTGCTCTGGATCCAGCTCGACCACAATATGGCTGCAGCACTAAATGGACAACAGAATGTCTATTAAATATAGACCCCTTCATCTTGCTAGAGGTATTTAATTTATCTGGGGAAGGGTATAAAATAATTTATAGAGTGTTGAAAGTTTCCAACAGCACAGTGGTCTCCATCATTGGGAAATGGAAAAATATGGAACTACTCAGACTTTGCTTAGAGCAGGCCTTCCAACCAAACTGAGCAACCGGGCGTTAAGGAACTTGGTCAGTGAGGTGACCAAGAACCCAATGACCACTCTGACAGAACTACAAGAGTTCATTGGCTGAGATGGGAGAACCTACCAGAAGGACAACAGTCTCTACAGCACTTCACCAATCTGGGCTTTATGGGAGAATGGCCACTCTTGAGAAAAAGGCACATGACAGCACGCCTGGAGTTTGCAAAAAGGCACCTGAAAGACTCTGACATCATAAGGTAAAATATTATTTAGTCTGATGAGACAAAAATTGAACTCTTTGGCTTGAATGCAAATAGCTATGTCTGGAGAAAACCAGGCACAGCCCATCACCAGTCTAACACCATCCCTACCGTGAAACATGGTGGTGGCAGTGTCATTGTATGGGGATGATTTTCAGCGGCAGGGACTGGGAGACTGCTCCCCATCTAGCTTAAAAGCGCTTGAGAAAAATCTGCAAGGAAGAATGGGAGAAAATCCCCAAATCCAGATGTGCAAAGCTGATACAGACATACCCAAGATGACTCAAAGCTGTAATCTCTGCCAAAGGTGCTTCTACAAAGTATTGATTCAGGGGTGTGAATACTTATGTAAATGAGATATTTCTGTCTTTCATGTTCTATACATTTGCTAGAAAAATCTAAAAACATGTTTTATCATTGTCATTATCGGGTATTGTGTGTAACGGTTAAGAGCGTTGGGCCAGTATCTGAAAGGTTGTTGGTTAGAATGCCCGACCCGACTAGGTGAAAAATCTGTTGATGTGCCCTTGAGCAAGGCACTTAAACCTAATTGCTCCTGTAAGTCGTTCTGGATAAGAGCGTCTGGTAAAATGTAATCAATTTTTTTGTATTCATATACAGTGCCATATACAGATATACAGTGCCTTCAGAAAGTATTCACACCCCTTGACTTTTTCCACATTTTGTTGTGTTACAGCCTGAATCTAAAATGGATTAAATAGAAAAAAAAATTGTCACTGGCCTACACACCAAACCCCATAATGTCAAAGCAGAATTATGTTTTTTTTTATGTTTACAAATTCATTAAAAATGAAAAGCTGAAATGTATTGAGTCAATAAGTATTGAACCCCTTTATTGTGGCAAGCCTAAATAAGTTCAGGAGTAAAAATGTGCTTAATAAGTTGCATGGACTCTGTGTGTAATTATAGTGTTTAACATGATTTTGAATGACTACCTCATCTCTGTACCTCACACATACAATTATCTGTAAGGTCCCTCATACAGGCGTCCTTCGAAACTCAGTGAACCAGAGAGGAAGGAAACCACTCAGGGATTTCACCAAGAGGCCAATGGTGACTTTAAAAAAGCTACAGAGTTTAATGGCCGTGATAGGAGAAAACTGAGGATGAATCAACAACATTGTAGTTACTCCACAATACTAACCTAATTGACAGAGTGAAATAAAGGAAGCCTGTACAGAATAAAAATATTCCAAAACATACATCCTGTTTGCAACAAGGCAATAAAGTAATACTGCAAAAAAATGTGGCAAAGCAATTCACTTTTTGTTCTGAATACAAAGTGTTATGTTTGGGGCAAATCCAATACAACACATTACTGAGTACCACTCTCCATATTTTGAAGCATAGTGGTGGCTTTATCATGTTATGGGTATGCTTGTAATCATTAAGGACTTGTGAGTTTTTCAAGATACAAAATAAACAGGAGACAAAGGGCTGTGAGACAGGGGTTTAATTCTAGACACATGGAACGTGGGATGTATACGGAGGGTGCGGGGCAACAAGAGACGAACAGCAGAGGGGCTAAGAATCTTAGAGATGGGGAAAGGGACGATAAAGCAGGAGGAAAGTTTGCGGGACTCCACCCGGAGGGGCAGATCCCGAGTGGACAGCCATACCCTCTGCCCAAGACGGTAGCGGGGAGCAGTGGTCCGGTGGCGGTCCGCCTGTCGTCAATACCTGGAGGTGGTCTTGAGAAGAACGGCCCAGGCTCTCTTCCAGGTATGGCGACAGCGACAGACAAACATCTGGGCAGAAGGTATGCTGACCTCTTCCTCTTGCTCAGGGAAGAGCGGGGGCTGATAACCCATGGAACACTCGAACGGCGAGAGACCAGTGGCCGAGCAGGGAAGGGTGTTGCAGGCGTATTCCACCCACACGAGTTGCTGGCTCCAGGTGGTTGGCGGAGACGAGGCAACAAAGAGTCGTCTCCAGGTCCTGATTGGCTTGCTCCGACTGGCCGTTAGATTGGGGGTGAAAACCAGAGGACAGGCTAGCCGATGCCCCAATGAGGATGCAGAACGCCTTCCAGAACTGGGACGAGAACAGAGGACCGCGATCGGAGACCATGTCCACCGGAAGTCCATGGATCCGGAAGACGTGCTGCACCATGAGCTGGGCCGTTTCCTTGGCTGAGGGTAACTTGGAAAGGGGAATGAAATGGGAAGCTTTGGAAAATCTATCCACCACCGTAAGGATAGTGGTGTTGCTATCTGATTGAGGGAGACCCGTGACGAAGTCCAGGGATATATGGGATCAGGGGCAGTGAGGAATGGGAAGAGGTTGAAGGAGGCCAGCCGGAGCTTGCCTTGGAGTTTTGTTCTGAGCTCACACGGTGCAGGCGGCGACGAACGTGGAGACGTCAGGGACCAAGGTGGGCCACCAAAAACATCGGCGTACAAAGGCCAGGGTCCAACGGGAGCCAGGATGGCAGGCCAGTCAGAAGGAATGAGCCCATTCCAAAACCGGGAAATGGGCAGAGTCCTGGACAAACATCCGGTTAACCGGCTGGGAACGCTGCACCTCACGGACCTGGTTCTCTATACCCCAGATGAGTGTAGCCGCGAGAGAAGAGGTAGGGAGGATGGTCTCGGGGTCCGATTGTGTAGCAGCGGGGCTATAGAGGCGTGAAAGCGCATCTGACTTCACATTCTTGGACCCCGGGCGGTAGGAGATGGTGAAGTTGAACTGAGTGAATAGCAGGGCCCATCGAGCTTGCCTGGAGTTGAGGCGCTTGGCGGTGCGGAGATATTCCAGGTTCTTGTGATGCGTCCACACTATGAAAGGGTGTTCCGCCCCCTCTAAACAGTGCCTCCACTCCTCCAACGCCATCTTCACCGCGAGTAGTTCTCGGTTACCCACGTCGTAATTCCTTTCAGTGGTGTTGAGATGATGGGTGAGGAAAGCGCAGGGATGCAGCTTTTGGTCTTGGGCCGAACGCTGGGACAGGACAGACCCCACTCCGACGTCCGAGGCGTCAACCTCCACCATGTACTGCCGGGACGGATCCGGATGGATTAGGATGGGGGCGGTCATGAATCGGTGCTTGAGGTCCAAGAACGCCTGATCTGCAGCTGGAGACCACGTGAACAGGACCTTGGGAGAGGTGAGTGCTGAAAGGGGGATGCCAGGGTGCTGTAAGCTCAGTTGGTAGAGCATGGCGCTTGCAACACCAGGGTTGTGGGTTTGATTCCCACGGGGGGCCAGTATGAAAAAAAAATGTATGCACTCACTAACTGTAAGTCGCCCTGGATAAGAGCGTCTGCTAAATGACTAAAATGTAAAATGTAATGAACCGGCGGTAGAAATAGGCGAACCCCAAGAAGCGTTGCAGCTGCACTCTGGAGGTGCGTTGAGGCCAATCCACCACCGCTCTCACCTTTCCAGGATCAATCTGTATATTGCCTGCAGCGATGATGTATCAAAGGAAGGAGATGGTGAAGAGAGATGGAATTCACATTTCTCTGCTTTGACGAACAGCTGGTTCTCCAGACGACGCTGGAGGACTTGTCGGACATGGAGGACATGTTCTTGAGCCGTGTGGGAAAAAATGAGAACGTCATCGAGGTAGACGAACACAAACCGGTTCAACATGTCACGGAGAACATCCTTAACCAGGTCCTGGAACACGGCAGGAGCGTTGGTCAGTCCGAACGGCATCACCAGGTATTCGTAGTGCCCGCTAGCCATGTTAAAGGCGGTCTTCCACTCGTCTTCTTCCCGTATCCGTACCAGATGGTAGGCGTTCCGGAGGTCCAACTTGGAGATGATGGTAGACCCCTGGAGAGGCTTGAAAGCCGAGTCGATGAGTGGAAGCGGGTAACGTTTTTTAACCGTGATGTCATTCAGACCCCGGTAGTTGATACACGGGCGCAGGGTTTTGTCCTTCTTCTCCACAAAGAAGAACCCTGCCCCAGCGGGGGAGACAGAAGGACGGATACACCCTGCAGCCAGGGAGTCCTCAATATAAGTTTCCATCGCCTTGGTCTCCGGACCCGACAGGGAATAAAGCCGCCTCCGAGGTGGTTTATTGCCCGGGAGAAGGTTGATGGCGCAGTCATAGGGCCGATGCACAGGAAGTGAGGTGGCACGGGCCTTGCTGAAAATCTCCCAGAGGTCCTGGTATTCCGCAGAAATGGCGGAGAGGTCCGAGGCTTTACCCAAGGCCGCAGGAAGATGTCCCGGGGCAGGCTGCGCCGACTTCAGGTAATGAGCGTGGCAGAATGGGCTCCAACCCTTGATCGAACCCACTGTCCAGTCCACAAAGGGATTGTTTCTCTCGAGCCATGAAAACCCCAACACAACGGGTTCCTGAGGGGATTCGATAAGTAGAAACTGGATCGACTCGCTGTGGTTGCCTGACACTTGGAACCTTGTTGTGGGTGACTCTGCCAATAGAACGCCCATCCAGCACTCTGACGTCCATGGGAATGGAGAGGGTTTGAGTGGGGATTCCCAACTCTGACACCAGGGTAGCGTCCAAAAGAACTCTCATCGGCCCCAGAGTCAATGAGAACCTGGAGAGATTTGGACCGGTCACCCCACAGCAGGATGGCATGGAGAGGGGTACGAGTAAGGAGAGACTGGACATTCTCCGTAATGCCCACCCTAGTACTCATACCTCCAGATGAACTCTTTTTACAGGACAGGTAGAAATGTAATGGTGTAATGGTCCAAACACACCAAGACAGTTGTGAAGAGGGCACAACAAAGCCTATTCCCCCTCAGGAGACTGAAAAGAATTGGCATGGGTCCTCAGATCCTCAAAAAGTTATATAGCTGCACCATCGAGAGCATCCTGACTGGTTGCATCACTGCCTGGTATGGCAACTGCTCAGCCTCCGACCGCAAGGCACTACAGAGGGTAGTGCATATGGCCCAGTACATCACTGGGGCCAAGCTTCCTGCCATCCAGGACCTCTATACCAGGCAGTGTCAGAGGAAGGCCCTAAAAATTGTCAAAGACTCCAGCCACCCTAGTCATAGACTGTTCTCTCTGCTACCGCACGGCAAGTGGTACCGGAGTGCCAAGTCTAGGTCCAAAAGGTTTCTCAACAGCTTCTACCCCAAGCCATAAGACTCCTGCACAGCTAATCATGGCTACCCGGACTATTTGCATTGATTTGTTGTCCCACAATACAGACAGCTCTTGGTGTTCAGACTGTGTAACCGTTCGACAGGAGACAATCTAGCTCTGCCAAGTTGCATAGGCTCCGGAGGAGGCTAGTCGGTAACCCTCTTGGATTTCCGAGAGAACTCGGGTGACATTGGATTCACTCGGACGTGTAGACTTTGGGAATTTCCGGGATTCCTCGGAGGTGAGGTGGAAATCGAGGACGAGCGAGGGCGAAAGGGAACAGACTCCCTCTCCCTCCTACATTCCCGTAGCCGCCCCATCGATCCGGATGGTCAAGGCTATGAGGGAGTCGAGGTCCATGGGCAGCTCCTGGTCTGCGAGCACGTCTTTAATCACCTCCGATAATCCATGAAGAAACGTGTCGAACAGGGCTTCCGGGTTCCAGGCACTCTCAGCCGCCAACGTGCGAAAATCCACTGCATAGTCTGCCAAACTACGGGAGTCTTGACGTAGTTGGAGCAGTTTACGAGCAGCCTCTCTCCCGGACAACGGAGAATCGAACACTTTTCATACCCCCGCCACGAATCCTCCAGACTGAGGTAAACAGTGGACTGTTGCTCCCACACCGCCGTAGCCCAGGCAGGTGCCCTCCCAGACATCAGCGTTATGAGGTACGCTATCTTCGAGCGGTCGCAGGGGAACGAAGAAGAGCCGCTGGTGGCGGGGTTGCTGAGAGTCTGGGGGATTACGGTAGTGGCTGGCAGCCTAGTAGACAATCCGTGGACTTGCTCCAGCACTGTATGGAAAGCACGGTCGTGGCGTTCCGCCAAGGTCTGGAATCCTTCCATAAGGTTGTGAAGTAACTCCTCATGTCTTTCAATGGTGGTTCCGTAGGAGGAGACGACGTCGCGGAGCTGGTCCGAGTCTGCTGGGTCAGTCATGGCCAGTTCGTACTATCAGAACTCAGGCTAAGACACAGGAGGCGGATAGTACGAGTCTCCGAGTTTATAATAGTACAAGGGGCAGGCAAAAGGTAAGTTAAGGCAGGCAAAGAGTCGTAATCCAAATCAGAGTCAGGCAGGTACAGGAAGGCAGGCAATCGGTAGGTGTAGGCAGGCAAAGAGTCGTAATCCAAATCAGAGTCAGGCAGGTATAGGACGGCAGGCACGATCAGGGTCAGGACAGGCAGAATGGTCAGAATTGGGAAGACTAGGAAAAACTAAATCTAGACCACAGGAAACACGGGAACACGCTGGTAGACTTGACGGAACAAGACGAACTGGCAACAGACAAACAGAAAACACTGGTATAAATACACAGGGGATAATGGGGACAAATGGGAGACACCTGGTGGGGGGTGGAGACAAGCACAAGACGGGTGAAGCAGCTCAGGGCGTGACACTAGCAATGATCAACAACCAATTTGACAGAGCTTGGAGAATTTTGAAAATAATAATGGAAAACTTTTGCACAATCCAGGTGTGGAAATCTCTTAGAGACTTACCCAGAAAGACTCACAGCTGTAATCGCTGCCAAAGGTGCTACAAAGTATTGACTCAGGGGTGTGAATGCTTATGTAAATGTGATATTTCTGTATTTCATTTTAAATAAATGTGCTAAAATTTCTAAAATCATGTTTTCACTTTGTCATTATGGGGTATTGTGTGTAGATGGGTGAGATTAAAAAAATATATTTAATCCATTTCGAATTCCGGCTGTAACACATCAAAATGTGGAATAAGTCAAGGGGTATGAATACTTTCTGAAGGCACTGTATACATCAGATAGAGTCATCCACAAACCTCACATAGATATAGATCAGAATTAGATAGAGAGACGGTTAATAAAGCACAAGTGTTAAGCTCTACCAAAAGCCTTTTCAGCTACACTTCTGCAGGGCTTCAAATCTGAGAGCCAGAGTTCATAACACACACACACACTAAATATTATGTCGATATGTACAGTATGTGTGGGTGGGTTTGCGTATGATTTTCTGTGGGTGTGTGGGGGGGAATATTGTGTGTGTCATACAAATAATTCAAGACTGGAGCCGCAGTGTGTGTGTGTGTGAGAGACAGGTGGGCTCTGTAGGGTGAAGTATCTATCCATCCTCATATTAATTACACCATCTGGGGGGTTATATTATATAAATATACACTAGATTATATAAATATACACTAGATGACTGACAGGGGGTCCTGTTTTGAAGCCCCCGTGTCCATCTTGCCACCATTACAAAACATATTTTGGAAGCTATAGAAATACATTGATTAATGTCTACATTTGTTTTTGCTGCATTTATTCTATTAATGCATACTTTTAAATTATATTTTGTGAGCTAAACATAAAAATAAAATTACAAAAATAGAATTCCATTCATTCCTTTGGAGGACTGCTCCTTCTGGGGAATCACTATATCCGACCGGTGGCTCCAGGGTTTATACACATCATTGGGGGTGACCCTCCTGTTCCCCTGTCACTACACACACATGCGGATGTACGCACACACTCACACTCACACACACACACACACACACACACACACACACACAATGTATATTCACTGGGCAATATCATGTTTATAATATGGTCATTTAGTAGTAGTTTTATCCAATGAACATTATACATTTAGTACATGATGCCCATGCAGGAATAGAACAATTTACTCTGGTGTTTTAAGAACAATCCAACAATCAAGGTAGCCAGAACAACTTCCAACTAAGAAGTTAAAGGTGCAATATGCAGAAATCGCTCCGCCATTTCCTGGTTGCTGATATTCGAATAGTTCTCCTAATTTCAGTTTATTTGACAAAACAAGCAGTCATTGTGTAGAGAATCACTGTACCATCTAAACTGCTGTGAAATCTATTTTCCATAACCAAAAATATTGTATTTTCACCTATTTGAAGCTGGTGTACAAAATGCGAAAGTAAAACATGCAAAAACTAAACTTAAGACCGGGAAGCATAGCTCACACAGAACAGATCTACCGCTTATTAGACTTGCTTTCAATCAGAATGACAGATATATAACTCACATCACACGTACATACAGTGCATTAGGAAAATATTCAGACCCCTTCCCTTTTTCCACATTTTACTACATTACAGCCTTATTCTAAAATTGATTAAATAAATGTTTTCCCTCATCCATCTACACACAATACCCCATAATGGCAAAGCGAAAACAGGTTTTTAGAAATGTTGGCATATTTATAAAATAATAAGAAAAATAAATACCTTATTTACATAAGTATTCAGACCCTTTGCTATGAGACTCGAAATTGAGGTCAGCTGTATCCTGTTTCCATTGATCATCCTTGGAATGTTTCTACAACTTGATTGTAGTCCACCTGTGGTAAATTCAATTGATTGGACAGGCACACACCTGTCTATATAAGGTCCCACAGTTGACAGTGCATGTCAGAGCAAAAACCAAGCCATGAGGTCGAAATAATTGTCTGTAGAGTGAGACAGGATTGTGTCGAGGCCAGTGGCGGCTCCTGAAAAAATTCTCAGGAGGGGCAATTTTTCTGATGATTTAGGTGACCTACACACATTTTAAAAAAGATATGTCCAGCAACAACATGAAGACAGGGGCAGCATATAAGTCAATACCAGAAGCATTTATTGACTGATCTGGGGAGATGGATTCCAGTTTCTGTGACAGATTATAAATAATCTCTGATGCCTTTGTTATATTAGCTTTTGGTTGAATGTACTGTCGTAGTAAATATATAATGTTATAGCTTGGTCTGACTAAAATCTTGTGCATGACCCATTTTGTGTTGGGCCTTTGTATTCAATACAATGAACAAGAGTCCTATCTTGTCAGCCTTGTCAGCAGGGGGCTAAGGATAACACCCACGCCATAGGTCTCTCAGTTCTTCCAACTCACGAGTTCTTGCCCTGAGGACACACACACACACACACCCACACACACACACACACACACACACACACATCATCACTGATAAACACACACACACACACACACACATCATCACTGATAACAAACACACACACACACACACACACACACACACTGATAACAAACACACACACACACACACACACAAATCCTCTTCTCTTAGGCTGAACATCTGAAGACAGAGAACCCGACTCAGAGCCAATGCAACAGTGACACTAGCC
>NC_059216.1:3591683-3681683 GCF_020615455.1 Coregonus clupeaformis | reverse complement strand
CCTGCACTACACACTACACTACACTACACACTACACACTACACTACACACTACACTACACTACACTACACACTACACTGCACACTACACTACACTACACTACATTACACACTACACACTACACTACACACTACACTGCACTACACACTACACACTACACTACACACTACACTGCACTACACACTACACACTACACTACACAACACTACACACTACACACTACACACTACACTACACACTACACACTACACACTACACACTACACACTACACACTACACTGCACTACACACTACACTACACTACACTACACTACACTACACACTACACTACACTACACTACACACTACACTACACACTACACAACAGTACACACTACACACTACACTACACTACACACTACACTACACAACACTACACACTACACACTACACACTACACACTACACTACACACTACACTGCACTACACATTACACACTACACTACACTACAAACTACACACTACACTACACACTACACACTACACACTACACACTACACTACACTACACACTACACACTACAATACATACTACACACTACACTATATATTACTTTTTCTCACTACACATTTTCATTTCAAATAAACATTACAGCAATCCCCACCAGTGGCGGCTCCTGAAAAAATTCTCAGGAGGGGCAATTTTTCTGATGATTTAGGTGACCTACACACATTTAAAAAAAGATATGTCCAGCAACAACATGAAGACAGGGGCAGCATATAAGTCAATACCAGAAGCATTTATTGACTGATCTCAAAAGTGTTGGCTTACCAGGGTTGGTGGAGCCCTCAGTTTCATCTTTGCCTCGCAAAGCTAACTCAAACACTCCGCAAAACTTCACACACTGGATTAGCCGGCTGAGGATGTGGCGGTTCTTGCTAATGTCGTAGTAAATATATTTGTTATAGTGAATATGGAATATGATATGTTGAGTAAAATGTTGTGCTAAGATCTATTTAGGTCAGGAGCTGGTTATAAGTTCTGTTCCTATCCAATAACAATGGACAAAAGGGTCCTATCTTGTCAGCCTTGTCAGCAGGTGGCCAAGGACAACACCCACGCCATAGGCCTCTCAGTTCTTCCAACTCACGAGTTCTTGCTCTGAGGACACACACACACACAAACACACACACACACACATCATCACTGTTAAACACACACACACACACACACATCATCACTGTTAAACACACACACACACACACACACAAAAAATCCCCTCTCTTAGGCTGAACATTTGAAGACAGAGAACCCGACTCAGAGCCAATGCAACAGTGACAGTAGCCTGCAGGGGACCTCGCCCAACTCATCAGGACCAATCAGAAGATCAGAACAACTAGATTGAACCTACTTCATTTATTGCATAAAATGTCTGCACACAATGTTTCGGGGCTCTCTTCAGATAATAATAATAATAATAATAATAATATTGCCATTTAGCAGACGCTTTTATCCAAAGCGACTTACAGTCATGCGTGCATACATTTTTGTGTATGGGTGGTCCCGGGGATCGAACCCACTACCTTGGCGTTACAAGCACCATGCTCTACCAGCTGAGCTACAGAAAGTGGATACTCATGGATGCGCATTGCAATTGTAAAATGTCAACACAATTGGAGACACCACGTCATTTTTGGAGACATGTTATTGACAGTAAACTATTGTAGATGCGACTGCTAACTAAATAAAACATTTTAGCTGGCTAGCTAATCATCTTAGCTAAATGTGGGGCAAACAATTCAGTTATTTACCGTTAATTTGAGGGATTGGGGTGAAAGAAATCGAGTTACATAGTGATACTTTACGATATACTGTATTGACAATATCGCAATATTTTAGCGCTAGTTGGCTGTACCTGCACCAAAACACCATTATTGTTCCTTCATAGCTTGTTCTCAATCTTTTCACATTGGGAGCAAATTTGTTTTCAGCACTTTTATTTCCATGACTGATCAAAACTCGTTCTCATGGCTTTCTGATCCCTCTGCAACAGACATATGGTGCGCAATAAAATCACAGTATCGAATCGCAATACGTATAGAATCATGAGACTCGCAATGCTGATGCATATATCTTATCGTGAGGTTCCTGGCAATTCCCAGCCCAAGTTCATTTGCCACAACAAATCTCTTCGCTAGCAAACGCGATGTCTTCTCCAAAACGGCAATGTGTCTCCAGCAATGTTTACTTTTTTGACGTTCTATGGCATCTCCACTTTCCAAGCATATATGACCACATGTAATATTTTGGTAAGTGATGCAAATAGTGAACTATGTAGGGCCAGGATGTAAAATATATGTAGCTGCAGCAATTTCTCTTATCTGATATGGTAAGTAATGGGGCTTAATTTATAGCTCCCTAAGAGTTTGACGAACGGGTCCGTGAACGCGATTCCAGATATATTTACCTCTGAATAAACTGCCTTTATTACACCATATCCACATCCAGTAAACTTGTGATTATCAACACTAACCTCATCGTTGTGGCGGCGTACCAATTTTTGGAAAATCCTCGGGTGTAGGACTTTCCGCCTTTAGTAGAAACCTGTTGAATTATTAAATTTGGTCTGGGAGGTCCTAATTGTTTCGTTGCCAATTTATCTTCATTTGTTCGCCGAATCGCCGACAAAAAGGAACTTCTTTCAAACAATCCACTCTTTTCTCAGTTACGTTCATGGTTACGTAACGTATGACGAAAGCGCGTAAGTGCAAGCCCACAGACACCCATTGAGATTGTATTGAAGGCTCTGAAATTTGAAAAAAATAGATTTTACATGGGAGTCTATTACAGACTTCTGGGCGATTTTCAACCTGACTGAAATCGCCCCAAAAGGGGGGGAGCCATTTGAAGCACGACTTTAGCCTGATTCGACATTTAGTGGCAGTGTGGCACTGTGGCAGATCAGACGTATAGATTACAACACTGATAACTACTGTTGCCGTGATATAATTGATTAGAAAAAAAATCCCTTCCTTTTCCCGTTTGGCAGTGCGTCGCCCATATCGCCCTATTGAACAGGCCGCCCCTGATCCCCACAGAAGGTGTGCGGACACACACACACACACACACACACACACGCCATAGTCCCACTGGAGAGTTTTACTGTATCCTAAAATAAGATCTCTTCAGGAAGAGAGCAGCTTTAAGTTTGTCTACATCACACACTGTGACAGCTTTTCTCATTTTCGAAAGTTTAAGAGGAGGCAGTGCGACGAGAGATCGAATTTACATAATATGTACATTCACTTTTCAATTTAAATTAGCAACGGAATGTCATGGGCCAAGAGAGGGTTCGGGGCTTGGCAAAGGACATTTACCATAAATATCCCAGTATAGCCACTAGCCAGTAAGCATGCTTCAACTATGAAAGTGACTTTTCATCTTAACCATATTACACATTTGAATACTGGAACCAAACCACATTACACTCTTGAATAATGCAACAATTCATAAGCATGTGCAGAAAATTAAAGGGTTTATTTTCTCATCTGTAGGCTATACTCATTACATTTTAGCTTCAAGAGAAAAGCACAGAGTTATTGACAGCATGTCTTCATCAAGTAACGTTAGCCTATCAAAAATTTACGATTAACCCTCTCATACCAATATAAAAGTACAGTAGGCCTACCTTACAACATTACAACAAACCAGGCTTCATTTTTATCAATATCATGCAAATCATTACATGTGGTAAAACAAATTGCGACTGAAAACATGAGTATAAGTGAATTCACTGGGGAGTTGCGACGAGCTGTTTTATATGGAAGACCATACCCGCTACCCAATTATTATTATTTTTAAATGCCTCATGATTTGCCAACTCATGCACAATTAGTCTGTGCTTCAGTCTAATCAGTTGTAGCCTACTGATAACAACCCTAGCTGCAGGTAACCTAGAGAAGATCCCATCTGGGCCAGGGGAAACGAAGCCGTTACATAGTGTATTTATAGCCTAAGCCATGTATATATTTATTTGTGTTCTGAGAAAATGTCAATGTGTTCAAATGTGGTTTCTATTCACACTTCAGGTGGCTAGGCTACCTAGGTATTTTTCATCCAAAATGATTAACTGCAATGAATCAATCAACACAATAGTGATGACATACTGTATGAGTATCTTTTTAATTACAGATGCAAAGGCCTACACGATGGAGCTCAGCCCTGTTAGTTTTTGTCCAATCGCAGCTGTTGTCTCTTTGTCTGTGTAAAGGACACCCCACCCCCCTGTTAGTTTAGTTTAAAAATATAATTCATATGCAATTACAGCTGCGGTTTGACAGGGTTTTAATCTTTTCATCCTCCCCAGGACCAGGACGTTTTCCCGGAATAAAAAAAACAACAACATATGACTTGATTAGAAAAATAATCTGGTCCCATCATAGCCCATATAAAACAGTTTTTTTTTTACAGGTGATTCATCATACCCATATCCGGAGTTGGGCCCAGGAAAACAATTTCCCCCCCACCACTCTGGGACCTGTGGTGCCACCTCTGAAATCACAACACAATGCTACAAATGAAAAAACATATCCTGTTTGTATGATCTACTATCAATTAATTTTTTTAGATACTATCAACATTTACCAAAAAAACTGTGGTAGCAGGGATGGGCTTCCATTGTTTTAAGTGGCGCAGTGCAGCCAGCTACTGCCACAATTTCAGAATGTAACATGCTGTGATGTTGTTACTGCAATTTTAGGTAAAAACTCAATAAAACAAGTCTCAAATATTAGGAACATTTTTATAAATTTCAGCTGTTTCAAAAAACATTGCTGTTACCATTTATCAGGGGCGCAACGTTCACTGGGGACGGGGTGTCATGTCCCCCCCACATTTCTGAAATTGCATTATTCCATTGTGATACAAAAAGTGGCAACTGTGTGCTTTAGGACAATGCGGACGCCTCCGAGCGGTCGGGTAGGTTGTGTGAAGGCTGGCTGACCAGCACGGGAGAGTTGAGCATAGTTCAGTGTGTGTGTTGAAGGCAGCTTATGGTAGAGAAATGAACATTAAATTATCTGGCAACAGCTCCGGTGGACATTCCTGCAGTCAGCATACCAATTGCCAGGGGAAACGTCCATGCCAATTGCCCTCAAAACTTGAGACATCTGTGGCATTGTGTTGTGTGAAAAAACTGCACATTATAGAATGGCCTTTTATTGTCCCCAGCACAAGGTGCACCTGTGTAATGATCAGCTTCTTAATATGCCACACCTGTCAGGTGGATGGATTATCTTGGCAGAAGAGAAATGGTTGCTAACAGGGATATAAACACATTTGTGCACAACATTTGAGAGCTCATGAAACATGGGGAGCAACACTTTACATGTTGCATTTACAGTGGGGAGAACAAGTATTTGATACACTGCCGATTTTGCAGGTTTTCCTACTTACAAAGCATGTAGAGGTCTGTAATTTTTATCATAGGTACACTTCAACTGTGAGAGACGGAATCTAAAACAAAAATCCAGAAAATCACATTGTATGATTTTAAAGTAATTAATTTGCATTTTATTGCATGACATAAGCATTTGATACATCAGAAAAGCAGAACTTAATATTTGGTACAGAAACCTTTGTTTGCAATTACAGAGATCATACGTTTCCTGTAGGTCTTGACCAGGTTTGCACACACTGCAGCAGGGATTTTGGCCCACTCCTCCATACAGACCTTCTCCAGATCCTTCAGGTTTCGGGGCTGTCGCTGGGCAATACGGACTTTCAGCTCCCTCCAAAAATGTTCTATTGGGTTCAGGTCTGGAGACTGGCTAGGCCACTCCAGACCCTTGAGATGCTTCTTACGGAGCCACTCCTTAGTTGCCCTGGCTGTGTGTTTCAGGTCGTTGTCATGCTGGAAGACCCAGCCACGACCCATCTTCAATGCTCTTACTGAGGGAAGGAGGTTGTTGACCAAGATCTCGCGATACATCCATCCTCCCCTCAATACGGTGCAGTCGTCCTGTCCCCTTTGCAGAAAAGCATCCCCAAAGAATGATGTTTCCACCTCCATGCTTCACGGTTGGGATGGTGTTCTTGGGGTTGTACTCATCCTTCTTCTTCCTCCAAACACGGCGAGTGGAGTTTAGACCAAAAAGCTCTATTTTTGTCTCATCAGACCACATGACCTTCTCCCATTCCTCCTCTGGATCATCCAGATGGTCATTGGCAAACTTCAGACGGGCCTGGACATGCACTGGCTTGAGCAGGGGGACCTTGCGTGCGCTGCAGGATTTTAATCCATGACGGCGTAGTGTGTTACTAATGGTTTTCTTTGAGACTGTGGTCCCAGCTCTCTTCAGGTCATTCACCAGGTCCTGCCGTGTAGTTCTGGGCTGATCCCTCACCTTCCTCATGATCATTGATGCCCCACGAGGTGAGATCTTGCATGGAGCCCCAGACCGAGGGTGATTGACCGTCATCTTGAACTTCTTCCATTTTCTAATAATTGCGCCAACAGTTGTTGCCTTCTCACCAAGCTGCTTGCCTATTGTCCTGTAGCCCATCCCAGCCTTGTGCAGGTCTACAATTGTATCCCTGATGTCGTTACACAGCTCTCTGGTCTTGGCTATTGTGGAGAGGTTGGAGTCTGTTTGATTGAGTGTGTGGACAGGTGTCTTTTATACAGGTAACAAGTTCAAACAGGTGCAGTTAATACAGGTAATGAGTGGAGAACAGGAGGGCTTCTTAAAGAAAAACTAACAGGTCTGTGAGAGCCGGAATTCTTACTGGTTGGTAGGTGATCAAATACTTATGTCATGCAATAAAATGCAAATTAATTACTTAAAAATCATACAATGTGATTTTCTGGATTTTTGTTTTAGATTCCGTCTCTCACAGTTGAAGTGTACCTATGATAAAAATTACAGACCTCTACATGCTTTGTAAGTAGGAAAACCTGCAAAATCGGCAGTGTATCAAATACTTGTTCTCCCCACTGTATATTTTTGTTCAGTATATTTAACTAACTATTTAGCAGTCTTATGGCTTGGGGGTAGAAGCTGTTCAGGGACCTGTTGGTTCCAGACTTGGTGCATCGGTACCGCTTGCTGTGCGGTAACAGAGAGAACAGTCTATGACTTGCGTGGATGGATCTTTTGACAATTTTTAGGGCCTTGCTATGACACCGCCTGGTATATAGGTCCTGGATGGCAGGGACCTCGGCCCCAGTGATGTACTGGGCCGTACGCACTACCCTCTGTAGCGCCTTGCAGTCGGATGCTGAGCAGTTGCCATACCAAGCGGTGATGCAGCCAGTCAAGATGCTCTCAATGGTGCAGCTGTAGAACATTTTGAGGATCTGAGGGCCCATGCCAAATCTTTGGAACGCTAATGCTGTAAATGAGATAGAGTGGGAGGAGAGAGGGAAGATACAGCGGTGGAAATGGAGGGAGGAAAGAGGGAGGAGAGGGGATTTGAAATAAATGGAGGAGATATGATTTCAAACGGAGGGTAGGCAAAGAGGAACTTTTCCCTCTCGACTATCACACACACGACTTCGCTTCAGTTTAGCTCTAATGACAGATCGCTAACGAATAGACAAGTTCAGATGTGATTTTCATCAGTCAGATCAAAAGGAGGGAGGACCAGGGGAGGAAAAGAGGAGTGAGAGAAGAGGGTATTTGAAAGAGGGAGAGTGAGGTGAAGTAGGGATGGGGAAGGAAGGTAATGGGGAAAAGAAGGGTGTAAAGTAGCCTTTCTCCGTTTAAAAAGGCAGAGTGAACTGCAATGGATTTGGATTTGACTGCCTAGAGGAAGAGAGGAGAGAGGGAATGAGAGAGAGAGAGAGAGAGAGAGAGAGAGAGAGAGAGAGAGAGAGAGAGAGAGAGAGAGAGAGAGAGAGAGAGAGAGGAGAGAAGATAGGGAATGAGAGAGAGAGAGAGCGAGAGGAGAGGAGAGGAGAGGAGAGGAGAGGAGAGGAGAGGAGAGGAGGAATGAGAGAGAAAGAGGAGAGGAGGAATGAGAGAGAAAGAGGAGAGGAGGAATGAGAGAGAAAGAGGGCTCACGGTGTGTGTGTGTGTCAGTGAGGGTACCCGTGTCTGGAGGCTCTCACAGTGGCACACTAGCCTTCTATGGATGTCTTAGAGGCTGTCTGGGTAACTCACACACACATACACACACACACACACGCCCCAACTTGTGTGACATACATTAGTCTGAAATGGGTCTAATTAGAACAGATGAAGACAGTGCTCGAGGCCAGCCAGACAGACAGACGGACAGAGGAAGGAGGGAAATGAAGAGTGAAAGAGAGGGAGAGGAGAGGGATCTGTCAGTTCTTCTCCGAGTTGTTTTCACGTGTGTGTGTGTGTTGTGTGTGTGTGTGTGTGTGTGTGTGTGTGTGTGTGTGTGTGTGTGTATAACCCCAAGAGATTAGCAGGACAGTAGAAACCCTTAATGGTGTTCTTTGGGGGTTTGAAGCCTCAAGTCTTTCTTTTACTTGTATTTGTCCTTCCCGCAGCCTGTTCCTCCCTCCCTCCCTCCCCCCCTCCCTCCCTCCCTCCCTCTGAAAGGTACAGAAATAGCTTGTGTTCTCTCACCTAAAAAGGTTTGTCTTTGACTTGGTAGGACTAAACAGCAGTTTTTTAATCTGTCTGTGTGTGTGTCTGTCACAGGAGGTTGGTGGCACCTTAATTGGGGAGAACGGGCTTGTGGTAATGACTGGAGCGGAATCAGTGGAACTGTAACAAATACATCAAACACATGGTTTCCAGGTGTTTGATGCCATTCCATTTGCTCCGTTCCGGCCTCAGCAGCCTCCTGTGGTGTGTTAGTTAGATAGATATAGAGACAGAAAAACAGACAAGACAGATCGACAGAAACACACACACAGCCTAAAGCAGAGACTTAGCATATCACCCCTATCGATCACAGTGGCCAGAGTGCGCACACACACACACTGCACCGACCAGGCCCTAGAGACAAGTTGTTGAGTCACGTCCCAATGTAACTACTCAGTGTGTAGCCACTGTTTCAAGACTATAGGAGGAGCGTGATTGCCCAGAGGACTGAGTTATCTCTCTCTCTCACACACACACACACACCCCTCCCCCTTACACTCCACCCCAAGCAGCCCCTTATCCCCTAATATGAATGAGAAAAGTGCTAACAAGAAAAGTCAAGCCTGGCTGAGGGAGAGATCAATACATACACACGGACACACACTCGATAGAGGGAAGTGTATATTCCGGATAAGAGATATTCAATACAGACATTATATAGTCAATCCATACTAATGTTATCAGCTCTACCTATCCCGCATAACCATTTAATTAATACTCCCCAATGAAAGAGGGGGTGAGAGTAGGAGAGAGAGAGAGACATTTTCCTTAAGTTATGAAAAGCAAATAGAAGAAAAATACTTTCTGAATATCTTTGATGGACAGATCTCCATGGAAATACTGGTCTTGGACCAATGAGAGAACAGGAAGTTGGACTGAAGATCTGAACACTTCACCGGAGTGGTGGAGAGAGGGGAAGAGAAAGGAGGAGGGAGGGAGGGAGGGTTGTGAAGTGACCTTCAGAGAGAAAGACAGAGAAAGACAGAGAGAGAGAGAGAGAGAGAGAGAGAGAGAGAGAGAGAGAGAGAGAGATATTGACCACTCAGGATGACAAATTGTTTTTGACGCCACCGAAAACAGCGGACGTGTACAGATTCTACAACGGTACACAGGGACTGGGTATCTGTGTGTGTGTGTGTGTGTGTGTGTGTGTGTGTGTGTGTGTGTGTGTGTGTGTGTGTGTGTGTGTGTGTGTGAAAGGAGACATGGAGAGGAGAAAAGGAAACAACACAATTACCATCTAAATTACTGGGGATTATTCTTCTCATCCTTCCTCCATCCTCCTCCTTCCTCCTCCTTCCTCCTTCCTCATCCTTCCTCCTCCTTCCTCTTCCTCCTCCTTCCTTCTCCTTCCTCCTCCTTCCCCCTTCCTCCTCCTTCCTCTTCCTATATGCAGGTTCCCTGCCTGATGATGATCATTAAGCCTAAAGCTTGGTCTGTCAGACTACCTTGTACTGTATCACTACCTTTTGCCCTCAGAACAGCCTCAATTGGTCGGGCACTGACAAGATGTCGAAAGCGTTCGACAGGGATGCTGGCCCATGTTGATGCCAATGCTTCCCACAGTTGTATCAAGTTGGCTGTATGTCCTTTTGGTGGTGGACTATTCTTGATACACACAGGAAACAGTGTTGCAGTTCTTGACACAAACCGGTGCGCCTGGCACCTACTACCATATCCTGTTCAAAGGCACTTACATCCTTTGTCTTGCCCATTCACCCTCTGAATGGCACACAAACACAATCCATGTCTCAACTGTCTCAAGGCTTAAAAATCCTTCTTTAACCTGCTCCCGTTCATCTACACTGATTGAAGTGGATTTAACAGGTGACTTCAATAAGGGATCATAGCTTTCACCTGGTCAGTCTATCTCATGTAAAGAGCAGGTGTTCTTAATGTTTTGTACACTCGGTTTAATTCTATGGTTACTCCTCTGTTTTACAGTGAGTCTTTAGGTGGCATAGTGTTTCTCTGTTCTATCTGCTGTGGATCTCTTTACTAAACCATACATTTCTCATCCGTCATTCCTCCTAGGGCTGTTGCCAGGCTGTGGGGATGACACACAAAGAGAGAGATAGAGAGAGAGAGAGAGATAGATAGAGAGAGAGAGAGAGAGAGAGAGAGAGAGAGAGAGAGAGAGAGAGAGAGAGAGAGAGAGAGAGAGAGAGAGAGAGAGAGAGAGAGAGAGAGAGAGAGACAGAGACAGAGACAGAGACAGAGACAGAGACAGAGACAGAGATGGACAGAGATTTGTATCTGTGACATGATTAGATATTTTATATGGAAAGGGAACCCTTTTTTATCAGCTTCAATACAATATATGGCATTTAGCAGACACTTTTATTTATGCACCTCAGAGTTTGAATATCAACAGCTAAAAACATCTGGCCTTGCATCTGCAGAATATGGAGCTATTTCTTTAAACAGATACTATTTCTATAACTGAACATGTAGCCTAATGTCAACTCCACTACTGTGGCCAGAAAACAATTAGCTGCCTCTTACTCTGATAACGCCTTTCTCCCAATTTCATTGGATCCTCATTTGGTCAACATTTGCGGAAGTTGTTCAAACTTCAAGACTAGTGTCCGTTGATGTAAGAAATTGGTTAACTTTAAGAGATTTGAGTCTACCAGAGGGTACTGTAGAAGTGTAGTGGTGTTCCATGTGATGTTCTGATGTGAGGTCATGTGATGGGAAAGTCCATTAAAGTCTACAGTTTCTCTCTCCTGTCTCCCCAGGACATCTCTCCATGGTTCATTCCTCCAGTCAAACTCTGAGCTGCTTGTTTTGGCCACACTCTATCCCTGTCTTCTATCCCCCTCACCTGGCATTCCCATTCCCATCTCCGACCTCTGACACACGGGGAAAGAGACACACATCTGTAGATTCACTTCGGGAGAAACAGGAGAGGGATGGAAAATCCTTATTATATCCCGTTATTATTTATGGGTGGGAGAGACGACAGGTATAAGAATAGATCCTCTGTCGAGCCAACAGGCCTAACTGTCACACTGGTCAGAGGAAAGGTTAGTCATCTGTTACCTTTGTTTAACCAGGTAGGTTTACTCAGAACAGTTACCAAGAAAACAGATTGTACAAGTAAATGTATTGCCAGTTCTAGACAATCCTTTGTAGCTCAGTTGGTAGAACGTGACGCTTGTAAAGCCAGGGTAGCTGGTTCGATTCCCAGGACCAACCATACATGAACCATATGCATGCATGACTGTAAGTGGCTTTGGATAAAGGTGTCTGCTAAATGGCATATCTGTATTTACAGTTGAAGTCAGATGTTTACATACACTTAGGTTGGAGTCATTAAAACTCGTTTTCAACCACTCCACACATTTCTTGTTAACAAACTATCATTTTGGCAAGTCGGTTAGGACATCTACCTTGTGCATGACACAAGTAATTTTTCCAACAATTGTTTACAGACAGATTACTTCACTTAGAATTCACTGTATCACAATTCCAGTGGGTCAGAAGTTTACATACACTAAGTTGACTGTGCCTTTAAACAGCTTGGAAAATTCCAGAAAATGATGTCATGGCTTTAGAAGCTTCTGATAGGCTAATTGACATCATTTGAGTCAATTGGAAGTGTACCTGTGGATGTATTTCAAGGCCTACCTTCAAACTCAGTGCCTCTTTGCTTGACATAATGGGAATATCAAAATAAATCAGCCAAGACCTCAGAAAAAAAATTGTAGACTTCCACAAGTCTGGTTCATCCTTAGGAGCAATTTCAAAATGCTTGAAGTTACCACGTTCATCTGTACAAACAATACTACGCAAGTATAAACACCATGGGACCATGCAGCCGTCATACCGCTCAGGAAGGAGACGCGTTCTGTCTCCTAGAGATGAACCTACTTTGGTGCGAAAAGTGCAAATCAATCCCAGAACAACAGCAAAGGACCTTGTGAAGATGCTGGAGGAAACAGGTACAAAATTATCTATATCCACAGTAAAACAAGTCCTATATCGACATAACCTGAAAGGCCGCTCAGTAAGGAAGAAGCCACTGCTCCAAAACCTCCATAAAAAAGCCAGACTACGGTTTGCAACTGCACATGGGGACAAAGATCGTACTTGTTGGAGAAATGTCCTCTGGTCTGATGAAACAAAAATAGAACTGTTTGGCCATAATGACCATCGTTATGTTTGGAGGAAAAAGGGGATGCTTGCAAGCCGGAGAACACCATCCCAACCGTGAAGCACGGGGGTGGCAGCATCATGCTGTGGGGGTGCTTTACTGCAGGAGGGACTGGTGCACTTCACAAAATAGATGGCATCATGAGGAAGGAAAATTATGTGGATATATTGATGCAACATCTCAAGACATCAGTCAGGAAGTTAAAGCTTGGTTGCAAATGGGTCTTGCAAATGGACAATGACCCCAAGCATACTTCCAAAGTTGTGGCAAAATGGCTTAAGGACAACAAAGTCAAGGTATTGGAGTGGCCATCACAATGCCCTGACCTCAATCCTATAGAAAATGTGTGGGCAGAACTGAAAAAGCGTGTGCGAGCAAGGAGGCCTACAAACCTGACTCAGTTACACCAGCTCTGTCAGGAGGAATGGGCCAAAATTCACCAAACTTATTGTGGGAAGCTTGTGGAAGGCTACCTGGAACGTTTGACCCAAGTGAAACTATTTAAAGGCAATACTACCAAATACTAATTGAGTCTATGTAAACTTCTGACCCACTGGGAATGTGATGAAAGAAATAAAAGCTGAAATAAATAATTATCTCTACTATTATTCTGACATTTCACATTCTTAAAATAAAGTGGTGATCCTAACTGACCTAAAACAGGGAATTTTTACTAGGATTAAATGTCAGGAATTGTGAAAAACTGAGTTTAAATGTATTTGGCTAAGGTGTATGTAAACTTCCGACTTCAACTGTATTTGAGTATCAACAGGTGTATTCGGACCTACCCTGGAGGTCTGGAGTACTGCTGTTCTTCCTGATAATTAATTGCACCCACCTGGTGTCCCAGGTCTGAATTAGTCCCTGATTAGAAGGACAGGATGAAAACCAGAAGTGTTTGGGGCCTCCAGGACCAGGATTGGGTATTCCTGATCTAAAGTGAGGTTAAAGCTCTATTAAAAATATGCACACACTGTGGAACTTAAAAAGTACAAGCATAAATAAATAGTTCACCACACACACACACATGCACACACACCCCAACTAGCCTTCATTAGCATTGCTGATCAGCCGTGGGTCGTTAGCGAGGCTGGTGAGAGGAAGCTCAGAAGCGTGGACGACCATAAAAGGAAAACGAACGGAGCCAGGCGCCATAGAAACTCTACGCCACAGCAACGAAGCAGCATTTTACTCAGTTTGTGTCTTTCCAAACGCCTCAGGAGAACGTTTCAACCATGACCAAACAGACGCACGTACACACACACACAAACACACACAGAGAGCGTCTATCCAACTGCCTCGAGTGTTTTAACCACAACCAAACAAACAGCCACAGTTTCCCTATCAATCAACTACAGTTTGGCTCCAATTAATGTATCCTCCATACAGCATGAATACACACACAGTGAGTGTGTTTGGCTCTATATTCGAAGTTTGAATCCCTATGTCCTTCACTGGGCTGCATGGGTTCTAGTCTTGGCCTCCGACAAAACCAGAAAGCGTTAGAAGATAGAAGAAATAACAAAGAGACTTGGAGCAGTAGATGAACAGAGCTCCAGCACCAGAAACAGCACAGATTGATACAGCCAACACAGAATGAATAGGAGAATATCAGCAATAAAGTAGCTTTGTCAACCCTAAAAAAAACACATGGGTTTTTATCTAAATTTAATGATGTGTTGGTATACACTGATCTGAACACAGATAGACTCAGTGGGAATCTGAAAGCAATGTCTAGGTCCGATGTCTGTTTCCCCATCCTGACTGGTGTTTGTGTGTGTGTGTGTGTGTGTGTGTGTGTGTGTGTGTGTGTGTGTGTGTGTGTGTGACTATGGCTCTTCCTTACAGGAGGGGGGTGGGGTGATTAGCATAATTTGGCATTTTTACAGTTGTCTGTCAGCTTGAATGTTTTGGGCACACACACACTTACACACACACACAGGGTTGTACGTTATATTATATATCCTTTCCCTGCAAGCCTGCCTTGGACCAAAGGACAGCAATTACTGTAAATGATGGAGTGAAAGAAAAGAGAAGAGAAAGAAGTAAGGAGAGAGAGAGAGAGAGAGAGAGAGAGAGAGAGAGAGAGAGAGAGAGAGAGAGAGAGAGAGACAGACAGATAGATAGACAGAGAGACAAACAGACAGACAGACAGACAGAGAGGGACAGAGAGAGAGAGAGAGAGAGAGAGAGAGAGAGAGAGAGAGAGAGAGAGAGAGAGACAGAGAGAGACAGAGAGAGACACAGAGAGCGAGCGAGAGAGACATAGAGAGAGAGAGAGAGAGAGAGGGGGGTGGTAAGCTTGGCTGCCACAGCTAGAGAGCGGTTCTATTTAAACATCCCTCTACCCACCCCCATTTCTCACAAATAAACACACACACACACACTCCACCTGCACAGATATCCCTACATCCCTTCCCCTGAAACCGTACACTCTCCCCTCCTATTCTCCTTCACACTAGTTCTTCAGTTTAGTAACACTGTAACAAATAGGACTACATTCCATTTCAGTAGAGTAACAGCATGGATGGGGGTTGGCTTAATGTTCTTTTGATATTATTTCACACATACAGACACACTAGTGATGCACGGGTTGACTCATAACCCGCAGTCACCACGGTTATATCCGGGGGGTTTAGGTTCATGGAATATTGTGTGGATGAAGGGCGGGTTGGTGGCTGGCAGGATGAATAAAGAGAAAACAATGCATAAAAAAATCCATAAATGTATTATTCTTGTGCAATTCATATCTATACGCTACATTGAGGTTTTTCTTTCATTCTTTTTATCTGACCCTAAAGCTTAGGTTTACGCACTAACTGTACGTACGCCAAATACAAGCCAATTGCCAAATGCTTTTGAGAACTTGGGCAGAAAAAGTTAACGTCGATCCACTGAGCCTACATAGATATTGCACATTACATACAAAACAAACGGAGAGAGAGAGCGAGAGAGAGAGAGGAGAGGAGATCTGGTGCTTCTGTCCCCAACCAAGGAGGGCCTACAGCAGCACCTAGATCTTCTGCACAGATTCTGTCAGACCTTACAAAAATAATAGTGTTCCAAAAAAGGTCCAGTTACCAGGACCACAAATACAAATTCCATCTAGACACCGTTGCTCTAGAGCACACAAAAAACTATACCTACCTCGGCCTAAACATCAGCACCATAGGTAACTTCCACAAAGCTGGGAACGATCTGAGAGAAAAGGCAAGAAGGGCCTTCTACGCCATAAAAAAGGAACATAAAATTCAACATCTCAATTAGGATCTGGCTAAAAATAATTGAATCAGTTATAGAACCCATTGCCCTTTATGGTTGTGAGGTCTCCTGAGTGGCGCAGTGGTCTAAGGCACTGCATCGCAGTGCTAACTGTGCCACTAGAGATCCTGGTTCGAATCCAGGCTCTGTCGCAGCCGGCCGCGACCGGGAGACTCATGGGCGGCGCACAATTGGCCCAGCGTCGTCCAGGGTAGGGGAGGGAATGGCCGGCAGGGATGTAGCTCAGTTGATAGAGCATGGCGTTTGCAACGCCAGGGTTGTGGGTTCGATTCCCACGGGGGGCCAGTATAAAAAAAAAAAAATGTATTCACTAACTGTAAGTCGCTCTGGATAAGAGTGTCTGCTAAATGACTAAAATGTAAATGTCTGGGGTCCGATCACCAACCAAGAATTCACAAAATGGGACAAAAACCTAATTGAGACTCTGCATGCAGAATTCTGCAAAAACATCCTCTGTGTACAACGTAAAACACCAAATAATGCATGCAGAGCAGAATTAGGCCGATACCCGCTAATTATCAAAATCCAGAAAAGAGCCGTTAAATTCTACAACCACCTAAAAGAAAGCGATTCTCAAACCTTCCATAACAAAGCCATCACCTGCAGAGAGATTAACCTAGAGAAGAGTCCCCTAAGCAAGCTGGTCCTGGGGCTCTGTTCACAAACACAAACAGACCCCACAGAGCCCCAGGACAACAACAGCAACAATTAGATCCAACCAAATAATGAGAAAAGATAATTACTTGACACATTGGAAAGACGAAAGTGAAATAAACAATCAAAAATGAACAGTAAACATTACACTCATAATATGGCTATGGACAGTGTTATAATGATGTGCAAATAGTTAAAGTACAAAAGGGAAAATAAATCAACATAAATATGGGCTGTATTTACAACGGTGTTTGTTCTTCACTGGTTGTCATTTTCTTGTGGCAACCGGTCACAAATCTTGCTGCTGTGATGGCACACTGTGATATTTCAACCAATAGATATGGGAGTTTATCAAAGTTGTGTTTCAGTGTAATCTGAGGGAAATCTGTTTCTCTAATATGGTCATACATTTGGTAGGAGGTAAGGAAGTGCAGCTCAGTTTCCATCTCATTTTGTGGGCAGTGTGCACATAGCATGTTTCCTCTTGAGAGCCAGGTCTGCCTACGGTGGCCTTTCTCAATAGCAAGGCTATGCTCACTGAGTCTGTACATAGTCAAAGCTTTCCTTAATTTTGGGTCAGTCACAGTGGTCAGGTATTCTGCAACTGTGTACTCTCTGTTTAGAGCCAAATAGCATTCTAGTTTTCTCTGTTTTTTTGTTTGTTCTTTCCAATGTGTCAAGTAATTATCTTTTTGTTTTCTCATTATTTGGTTGGATCTAATTGTTGCTGTTGTTGTCCTGGGGCTCTGTGGGGTCTGTTTGTGTTTGTGAACAGAGCCCCAGGACCAGCTTGCTTAGGGGACTCTTCTCTAGGTTAATCTCTCTGTAGGTGATGGCTTTGTTATGGAAGGTTTGAGAATCGCTTTCTTTTAGGTGGTTGTAGAATTTAACGTCTCTTTTCTGGATTTTGATAATTAGCGGGTATCGGCCTAATTCTGCTCTGCATGCATTATTTGGTGTTTTACGTTGTACACAGAGGATGTTTTTGCAGAATTCTGCATGCAGAGTCTCAATTTGGTTTTTGTCCCATTTTGTGAATTATTGGTTGGTGATCGGACCCCAGACCTCACAACCATAAAGGGCAATGGGTTCTATAACTGATTCAATTATTTTTAGCCAGATCCTAATTGGGATGTTGAATTTTATGTTCCTTTTTTATGGCGTAGAAGGCCCTTCTTGCCTTGTCTCTCAGATCGTTCCCAGCTTTGTGGAAGTTACCTATGGTGCTGATGTTTAGGCCGAGGTAGGTATAGTTTTTTGTGTGCTCTAGAGCAACGGTGTCTAGATGGAATTTGTATTTGTGGTCCTGGTAACTGGACCTTTTTTGGAACACTATTATTTTTGTAAGGTCTGACAGAATCTGTGCAGAAGATCTAGGTGCTGCTGTAGGCCCTCCTTGGTTGGGGACAGAAGCACCAGATCTCCTCTCCTCTCTCTCTCTCTCGCTCTCTCTCTCCGTTTGTTTTGTATGTAATGTACAATATCTATGTAGGCTGAATTAGGAATTTACATGGCTAGATAATTCTTATATATTCTTATATGTGTAGTCATACGCTGAGTGTACAAAACATTAAGAACACCTGGTCTTTCCATGACATACACTGACCAGGTGAATTCAGGTGAAAGCTATGATCCCTTATTGATGTCACTTGTTAAATCCACTTAAATCAGTGTAGATGAAGGGGAGGAGACAGGTTAAAGAAGCCTTAAGACAATTGAGACATGGATTTTGTATGTGTGCCATTCAGAGGGTGAATGGGCAAGACAAAGCATTTAAGTGCCTTTGAATGTGGTATGGTAGTAGGTGCCAGGCGCACCGGTTTGTGTCAAGAACTGCAACACTGCTGTGTTTTTCACTTTCAACAGTTTCCTGTGTGTATCAAGAATGGTCCACCACCAAAAGGATATACAGCCAACTTGACACAACTGTGGGAAGCATTGGAGTCAACATGGGCCAGCATTCTTGTAGCGTCCATGCCCAGACGAATTGAGGCTGTTCTGAGAGACAAAAGGAGGGGTGCAACTCAATATTAGGAAGGTGTTTGGAAGAGAATAGGATGTTATGCAGGAAAATCTGTTGGTAGGACAAGGTTATGTACGTTTGTGCACATGGAAGTCAGTGATTTATGCTTACAATAGGTTAATGAGGCAATACAAATGTGATGTGACTAAAATGAAAGGGCATTTAGTTGACAAAATAGGCCACTGTTTTCGTCATATTGACAATAACTAGACTACATCATTATTCAAATAACAAAAATGTGACTAAGACAATGATTTATTTGTCAAAAAGACTAAGACTAAATCTAAAAAAGAGTGCTAAAATGAACACTGGTGAGGGTAAACAAACAGCTGACCGGCGCATCACTAACACACCCACACACACACACACCCCGACAGTAAGCCAAGTCTATTAAACTAATGTCTTCCTCTATCTGTGGGTTCTCTATCTATCTATGTGTCTCTCCCTACACAATGGTCCTTTAGTCATTACACTAATCTGTCGCTAAGCTAATTAGCATAGGAACCCTGGTACTGTCTGGGTGGGATGACTAGCGTGGGCTGGGGCAGAACATGCTAGTAAGATAACGCTACAAACACACACACAAGACAGGATTAAGACAGCGCTGTATTCCCTCTTTCATTCATCCTTTCTCTCCTTCCCTCCATTGTCTGGCTGACACCCATAATGACTCCCTCCTCTGTTTCCCATTTATTCTCATGTATTTAATTCAATCAATCAATCCAATTTTATTTATAAAGCCCTTTTTACATCAGCAGATGTCACAAAGTGCTATCTGTGGAATTTAACATGTCCGACACAGCGGTTAAAATGTAGGTTAGCTATACGTGGTTCAAATGCTGGTTTCATGTGCTCGTTGAGGTATCAAAAATACAATGTATCCACGTAAAAAAATAAATAAAGTATTTCTGAGTAGAAACTATAACTGTTATTGCCTATTGTAGCTTGAGTATGATATGTTTGAGAGTTTCTGAACCCATTAACACAGCAGCATTATGTTGTAGTTATGTGCCACAGTAGCCACAGTCCCCTCCCCTGGCTCAGCACACAGCTCATAATGATACACAGTCCTATTTCACACCTGTAATTGGAGGCAACAATTTATGATTTAGTTAGACACTCAGTCCATACACTGTTATATACAGTGACAGGTGTGTGTGTGTTATTAATTCAGTAAGATCCAGCACACACACCTCCGGGTGTACCCTAGCTCTCACCATGGTTAACACAGTGTTATATAGAGGTTCTGGCTCCCTAGAGTACCACACGCACGCAGGCAGGCACGCACGCACACACACACACAGACAAAGATGTCATGCCCCCTCAGATTTGTCCTTTTTCAAAATTATACACTACCGGTCAAAGTTTTAGAACACCTACTCATTCAAGGGTTTTTCTTTATTTTTTACTATTTTCTACATTGTAGAATAATAGTGAAGACATCAAAACTATGAAATAACACATGGAATCATGTAGTAACCAAAAAAGTGTTAAACAAATCAAACTATATTTGAGATTCTTCAAATAGCCACCCTTTGCCTTGATGACAGCTTTGCACACTCTTGGCATTCTCTCAACCAGCTTCACCTGGAATGCTTTTCCAACAGTCTTGAAGGAGTTCCCACATATGCTGAGCACTTGTTGGCTGCTTTTCCTTCACTCTGCAGTCCGACTCATCCCAAACCATCTCAATTTGGTTGAGGTCGGGGGATTGTGGAGGCCAGGTCATCTGATGCAGTACTCCATCACTCTCCTTCTTGGTAAAATAGCCCATACACAGCCTAGAGGTGTGTTGGGTCATTGTTGAAAAACAAATGATAGTCCCACTAAGCCCAAACCAGGTGGGATGGTATCGCTGCAGAATGCTGTGGTAGCCATGCTGGTTAAGTGTGCCTTGAATTCTAAATAAATCACAGACAGTATCTCCAGCAAAGCAACCCCACACCATCACACCTCCTCCTCCATGCTTTACGGTGGGAAATACACATGCGGAGATCATCCGTTCACCCACACCGCGTCTCACAAAGACACGGCAGTTGGAACCAAAAATCTCAAATTTGGACTCCAGACCAAAGGACAAATTTCCATCAGTCTAATGTCCATTGCTCGTGTCTCTTGGCCCAAGCAAGTCTCTTCTTATTATTGGTGTCCTTTAGTAGTGGTTTCTTTGCAGCAATTCGACCATGAAGGCCTGATTCACACAGTCTCCTCTGAACAGTTGATGTTGAGATGTGTCTGTTACTTGAACTCTGTGAAGCATTTATTTGGACTGCAGTTTCTGAGGCTGGTAACTCTAATGAACTTATCCTCTGCAGCAGAGGTAACTCTGGGTCTTCCATTCCTGTGGCGGTCCTCGTGAGAGCCAGTTTCATCATAGCGCTTGATGGTTGTTGCGACTGCACTTCAAGAAACGTTCAAAGTTTTTGAAATGTTTCCTATTGACTGACCTTCATGTCTTAAAGTAATGATGGACTGTAATTTCTCTTTGCTTATTTGAGCTGTTCTTGCCATAATATGAACTTGGTCTTTTACCAAATAGGGCAATCTTCTGTATACCCCCTACTCCTGAGTGGCGCAGTGGTCTAAGGCACTGCATCGCAGTGCTAGCTGTGCCACTAGAGATCCTGGTTCGAGTCCAGGCTCTGTCGCAGCCGGCCGTGACCGGGAGACCCATGGGCGGCACACAATTGGTCCAGTGTCGTCCAAGGTAGGGGAGGGTTTGGCCGGCAGGGATGTGGGTTTGTTTCCCACGGGGGGCCAGTATAACAAAAAAAACATGTATGCATTCACTAACTGTAAGTCGCTCTGGATAAGAGTGTCTGCTAAATGACTAAAATGTACCTTGTCACAACACAACTGATTGGCTCAAACGCATGAAGAAGGAATGAAATTCCACAAATTAACTTTTAAGGCACAGCTGTTAATTGAAATGCATTCCAGGTGACTACCTTATGAAGCTGGTTGAGAGAATGCCAAGAGTGTGCAAAGCTGTCATCAAGGCAAAGGGTGGCTATTTGAAAAATCTCAAATATATTTTGATTTGTTTAACACTTTTTTGGTTACTACATGATTCCATATGTGTTATTTCATAGTTTTGATGTCTTCACTATTATTCTACAATGTAGAAAATAGTAAAAATAAAGAAAAACCCTTGAATGAGTAGGTGTTCTAAAACTTTTGACTGGTAGTTTTTTAACTTTTATAATACTAGTCACCTAACAATTTTATGAAGTTGGCTTTAGCTAGCCCAGATAGGTTCCCATCTCCCAACCTCATAACTGGCTACCAATAAGCCATTTCAGGCAATCAATGAAGTTAGAGTAGCTAGCTTGTTTAATTTGTCTTAAACCGGGTGTACACTATACGATTTTGGCCACGATTTAGCTGTCCCAGACACGTTTTGAGATCGGAGACAAAATCCCCATGTCGTTGCATACTCGGGGCGCGCGGCCGTCACCGACGCTCGTTTAATGTGAGCAGGTCAAAGACGCAATCTGAGGGCTATCGATCTGGTCTTCGAGCAGTCCCAGATGTCCCAATTTTTCCAAACAGGTTTGATTTTATCAGCACAAAATCTGCAATGCTCTTGTAGTACGAGATGTGCAACGACAAGTTTTGCGAACGGTGATCAGCAATAGCCAATGAGAGCTCGCGGGAGAAGAAGCCAGTGAGATTATGTCGTTTCGCATCACCCAGAATGTGTAGACTCTCGAGCAGGAGCGATGACTACTACTAGTCATTACAGTTCTGAAGTTCACAAGCACTGTTATTAAACTCAAAATGTTAGCTAGATATTTCAACTCTGTATGGCAAGCGTGAATGTATGATTGAACGTTTATGAGGCTGCTTTGAGCCACAGCTCATGGCTATGTTAAATCAAATCACATCATTGATTTCGCGAGACAGCATGGTATCGACAATCCTCACGACCAAGTGAAGAATCTTGTAATGTTTGACCCCGTCTGTGCCACGTCGTTTAGTGTGCGCACCACCGCGTTGACAACACACAAACAACTACAGAAAATACGGTTGTTTAATGTGAGAGGCTCAGCTTGATGTTAGGATTTTGAAAGTCGTGTAGTGTCCTCCTGGCTTTAGCTGACATGCCTGCTGTCAAGGCTGGTAGACTTTAGAAAAGCACGCAATAACTAAATGTACTGAATAAGACTCACATTCCTTTCAATCTGTTACCCAGATTTCAGCAGAGATGCAGATAAGCATATTTACACTGAGTGTACAAAACAATAAGGACACCTTCCTAATATTGAGGTTTTTTTTAGAGCCACCAGTCAGGAAGATACAGACAAGAGGTAAGCTTAGATATGTAGAAAAATTGACATTTTTTATATAGAATCAAGCATAATGATTATGGCTCTAGATTGCAGGAAATGGGCTGTTTCAGGTGTTTGAAAAAAGTATTCTCCACATACTTTGTGCCCCGTCAGATTTTTTGTTGTAGGGGGGAATGACGCCCCTGAACACACAGCACTCTATAATAATATGCCATTTAGCAGACGCTTTTATCCAAAGCGACTTACAGTCATGCGTGCATACATTTTTTTGTGTATGGGTGGTCCCGGGGATCGAACCCACTATCTTGGCGTTACAAGCGCCGTGCTCTACCAGCTGAGCTATACCAGCTGAGCTACAGAGGATTTGTGAAATAAGAAAGGAAGAGTGAGAGTAGGTAAGAGAAGGCAGAAGAGACAAGAGAGGGAGAGTAGGAGAGAGAAGACAGGAGAGAGAAGAGAGGGAGAGTAGGAGAGAGAAGACAGGAGAGAGAAGAGAGGGAGAGTGGGACAGTAGGAGAGAGAAGAAAGGGAGAGTAGGAGAGTGAAGACAGGAGAGAGAAGAGGGGGAGAGTAGAAGAGAGAAGAGAGGGAGAGTAGGAGAGAGAAGAGAGGGAGAGTAGGAGAGAGAAGACAGGAGACAGGAGAGAGAAGAGAGGGAGAGTAGGAGAGAGAAGACAAGAGAGATAAGAGAGGGAGAGTAGGAGACAGAAGACAGGAGAGAGAAGAGAGGGAGAGTAGGAGAGAGAAGACAGGAGAGAGAAGAGAGGGAGATTAGGAGAGAGAAGACAGGAGAGAAGAGAGGGAGAGTAGGAGAGAGAAGACAGGAGAGAGAAGAGAGGGAGAGTGGGACAGTAGGAGAGAGAAGAGAGGGAGAGTAGGAGAGTGAAGACAGGAGAGAGAAGAGAGGGAGAGTAGAAGAGAGAAGAGAGGGAGAGTAGGAGAGAGAAGAGAGTGAGAGTAAGAGAGTGAAGACAGGAGAGAGAAGAGAGGGATAGTAGGAGAGAGAAGATAAGGAGAGTAGGAGAGTGAAGACAGGAGAGAGAAGAGAGGGAGAGTAGGAGAGTAGGAGAGAGAAGACAGGAGAGAGAAGAGAGGGAGAGTAGGAGAGAGAAGACAGGAGAGAGAAGAGAGGGAGTGTAGGAGAGAGAAGACAGAAGAGAGAAGAGAGGGAGAATAGGAGAGAGAAGAGAGGGAGAGTGGGACAGTAGGAGAGAGAAGAGAGGGAGAGTAGGAGAGAGAAGACAGGAGAGAGAAGAGAGGGAGAGTAGGAGAGAGAAGAGAGGGAGAGTAGGAGAGAGAAGACAGGAGAGAGAAGAGAGGGAGAGTAGGAGAGAGAAGACAGGGAGAGTAGGAGAGAGAAGACAGGAGAGACAAGAGAGGGAGAGTAGGAGAGAGAAGACAGGAGAGAGAAGAGAGGGAGAGTATGAGAGAGAAGATGAGAGAGAAGACAGGGAGAGTAGGAGAGAGAAGACAGAAGAGAGAAGAGAGGGAGAGTAGGAGAGAGAAGACAGGAGAGAAGAGAGGAAGAGTAGGAGAGAGAAGACAGGAGAGAGAAGAGAGGGAGATTAGGAGAGAGAAGACAGGAGAGAAGAGAGGGAGAGTAGGAGAGAGAAGACAGGAGAGAGAAGAGAGGGAGAGTGGGACAGTAGGAGAGAGAAGAGAGGGAGAGTAGGAGAGTGAAGACAGGAGAGAGAAGAGAGGGAGAGTAGAAGAGAGAAGAGAGGGAGAGTAGGAGAGAGAAGAGAGTGAGAGTAAGAGAGTGAAGACAGGAGAGAGAAGAGAGGGATAGTAGGAGAGAGAAGATAAGGAGAGTAGGAGAGTGAAGACAGGAGAGAGAAGAGAGGGAGAGTAGGAGAGTAGGAGAGAGAAGACAGGAGAGAGAAGAGAGGGAGAGTAGGGGAGAGAAGACAGGAGAGAGAAGAGAGGGAGTGTAGGAGAGAGAAGACAGAAGAGAGAAGAGAGGGAGAATAGGAGAGAGAAGAGAGGGAGAGTGGGACAGTAGGAGAGAGAAGAGAGGGAGAGTAGGAGAGAGAAGACAGGAGAGAGAAGAGAGGGAGAGTAGGAGAGAGAAGAGAGGGAGAGTAGGAGAGAGAAGACAGGAGAGAGCCAGGAGGACACTACACGAGAAGACAGGAGACAGGAGAGAGAAGAGAGGGAGAGTAGGAGAGAGAAGACAAGAGAGATAAGAGAGGGAGAGTAGGAGAGAGAAGACAGGAGAGAGAAGAGAGGGAGAGTAGGAGAGAGAAGACAGGAGAGAGAAGAGAGGGAGATTAGGAGAGAGAAGACAGGAGAGAAGAGAGGGAGAGTAGGAGAGAGAAGAGAGGGAGAGTAGGAGAGAGAAGACAGGAGAGAGCCAGGAGGACACTACACGAGAAGACAGGAGACAGGAGAGAGAAGAGAGGGAGAGTAGGAGAGAGAAGACAAGAGAGATAAGAGAGGGAGAGTAGGAGAGAGAAGACAGGAGAGAGAAGAGAGGGAGAGTAGGAGAGAGAAGACAGGAGAGAGAAGAGAGGGAGATTAGGAGAGAGAAGACAGGAGAGAAGAGAGGGAGAATAGGAGAGAGAAGAGAGGGAGAGTGGGACAGTAGGAGAGAGAAGAGAGGGAGAGTAGGAGAGAGAAGACAGGAGAGAGAAGAGAGGGAGAGTAGGAGAGAGAAGAGAGGGAGAGTAGGAGAGAGAAGACAGGAGAGAGAAGAGAGGGAGAGTAGGAGAGAGAAGACAGGGAGAGTAGGAGAGAGAAGACAGGAGAGACAAGAGAGGGAGAGTAGGAGAGAGAAGACAGGAGAGAGAAGAGAGGGAGAGTATGAGAGAGAAGATGAGAGAGAAGACAGGGAGAGTAGGAGAGAGAAGACAGAAGAGAGAAGAGAGGGAGAGTAGGAGAGAGAAGACAGGAGAGAAGAGAGGAAGAGTAGGAGAGTAGGAGAGTGAAGACAGGAGAGAGAAGAGAGGGAGAGTAGGAGAGAGAAGACAGGAGAGAGAAGAGAGGGAGAGTAGGAGAGAGAAGACAGGAGAGAGAAGAGAGGGAGAGTGGGACAGTAGGAGAGAGAAGAGAGGGAGAGTAGGAGAGTGAAGAAGGAGAGAGAAGAGAGGGAGAGTAGAAGAGAGAAGAGAGGGAGAGTAGGAGAGAGAAGAGAGGGAGTGTAGGAGAGAGAAGAGAGGGAGAGTAGCAGAGTGAAGACAGGAGAGAGAAGAGAGGGAGAGTAGGAGAGTAGGAGAGAGAAGACAGGAGAGAGTAGAGAGGGAGAGTATGAGAGAGAAGACAGGAGAGAGAAGAGAGGGAGAGTAGGAGAGAGAAGACAGAAGAGAGGGAGAGTAGGAGAGAGAAGAGAGGGAGAGTAGGAGAGAGAGAAGAGAGGGAGAGTAGGTGAGTGGCGACAGGAGAGAGAAGAGAGGGAGAGTAGGTGAGAGAAGGCAGAAGAGACAAGAGAGGGAGAGTAGGAGAGAGAAGACAGGAGAGAGAAGAGAGGGAGAGTAGGAGAGAGAAGAGAGGGAGAGTAGGAGAGAGAAGACAGGAGAGAGAAGAGAGGGAGAGTAGGAGAGAGAAGAGAGGGAGAGTAGGAGAGAGAAGACAGGAAAGAGAAGAGAGGGAGAGTAGGAGAGAGAAGACAGAAGGGAGAAGAGAGGGAGAGGGAGAGTAGGAGAGAGAAGACAGAAGAGAGAAGAGAGGGAGAGTAGGAGAGAGAAGACAGGAGAGAGAAAAGAGGGAGAGTAGGAGAGAGAAGATGAGAGAGAAGACAGGGAGAGTAGGAGAGAGAAGACAGAAGAGAGAAGAGAGGGAGAGTAGGAGAGAGAAGACAGGAGAGAAGAGGGGGAGAGTAGGAGAGTAGGAGAGTGAAGACAGGAGAGAGAAGAGAGGGAGAGTAGGAGATAGAAGACAGGAGAGAGAAGAGAGGGAGAGTGGGACAGTAGGAGAGAGAAGAGAGGGAGAGTAGGAGAGTGAAGACAGGAGAGAGAAGAGAGGGAGAGTAGAAGAGAGAAGAGAGGGAGAGTAGGAGAGAGAAGAGAGGGAGAGTAAGAGAGTGAAGACAGGAGAGAGAAGAGAGGGAGAGTAGGAGAGTAGGAGAGAGTAGAGAGAGAGTAGAGAGAGAAGAGAGGGAGAGTAGGAGAGAGAAGACAGAAGAGAGAAGAGAGGGAGAGTAGGAGAGAGAAGACAGGAGAGAAGAGAGGGAGAGTAGGAGAGTAGGAGAGTGAAGACAGGAGAGAGAAGAGAGGGAGAGTAGGATATATGAGGAGACAGGAGAGAGAAGAGAAGGAGAGTAGGAGAGAGAAGACAGGAGAGAGAAGAGAGGGAGAGTAGGAGAGAGAAGACAGGAGAGAGAAGAGAGGGAGAGTAGGAGAGAGAAGACAGGAGAGAGAAGAGAGGGAGAGTAGGAGAGAGAAGACAGGAGAGAGAAGAGAGGGAGAGTGGGACAGTAGGAGAGAGAAGAGAGGGAGAGTAGGAGAGTGAAGACAGGAGAGAGAAGAGAGGGAGAGTAGAAGAGAGAAGAGAGGGAGAGTAGGAGAGAGAAGAGAGGGAGAGTAGGAGAGAGAAGAGAGGGAGAGTAGGAGAGTGAAGACAGGAGAGAGAATAGAGGGAGAGTAGGAGAGTAGGAGAGAGAAGACAGGAGAGAGTAGAGAGGGAGAGTAGGAGAGAGAAGACAGGAGAGAGAAGAGAGGGAGAGTAGGAGAGAGAAGACAGAAGAGAGGGAGAGTAGGAGAGAGAAGAGAGGGAGAGTAGGAGAGAGAAGAGAGGGAGAGTAGGTGAGTGGCGACAGGAGAGAGAAGAGAGGGAGAGTAGGTGAGAGAAGGCAGAAGAGACAAGAGAGGGAGAGTAGGAGAGAGAAGAGAAGAGAGGGAGTGTAGGAGAGAGAAGACAGGAGAGAGAAGAGAGGGAGAGTAGGAGAGAGAAGAGAGGGAGAGTAGGAGAGAGAAGACAGGGGAGAGAAGAGAGGGAGAGTAGGAGAGAGAAGAGAGGGAGAGTAGGAGAGAGAAGACAGAAGAGAGAAGAGAGGGAGAGGGAGAGTAGGAGAGAGAAGACAGGAGAGAGAAGACAGGGAGAGTAGGAGAGAGAAGACAGAAGAGAGAAGAGAGGGAGAGTAGGAGAGAGAAGACAGGAGAGAGAAGAGAGGGAGAGTAGGAGAGAGAAGACAGGAGAGAGAAGAGAGATATGATAAGAAGAAAATAATGATAGAACAGAAAAGAAAGTGAAAAGGAATAAGAAGACCGGGCGTATGAAATGAGTGAGAAGATAGGAGAGGAAGAGAGAGGGGAGGAGTGAGAAGAGAGGAGAGGAAAAGAGAGGGAAGGATAAGAAGATATAAAAGGAGGGAGGATGGTAGGTAGATCATTAATTACAATCTAACTGCCAAATTCAGCCCTCCCCGTTCACAGCAGTGTGTTGTGGGTAACAGAGCAATGATACGCTACAGCTCTAATTATCTCATTACTGAAGAGAACTGACACACAGACACACACGCACACAGACACACACACAGAGGGAGCTAGAGATACTGACAAAGAGAGATAGCGAAAGGAAGTGAAACAAAGAGGTAGAAAGAGAAAGGAGGAGAGAGATGAAGAGGTATGTCATCCATGGGGTTACACGTTGTTTGGTGTGTGCGTGTGTGTGTGTGTGTGTGTGTGTGTGTGTGTGTGTGTGTGTGTGTGTGTGTGTGTGTGTGTGTGTGTGTGTGTGTGTAATGGTTCCCAAACCAGAGGGAGGTGAAGCAGCATAACAATAAGGCATGCTGAGGGGAAGTTCATGGGGAAAGCAATAAAACGTTGCATGGCGAGATATAATTTGTCCCTGATTATTGCACCACTGCAGAGAGATGCAGCACTCAGACACACTCACACCAAATAAGGCTCTCTGCAACTGTGAATGGATCTTAATGGCCCATTTTATCAGCCTTACCCCACTAGCCACTCATCCAAGCCTTCTACCACCCACCCAAACCTGGGAGGTTACACCAGATCCACTGCAGTATTATTTGTCCAGGTCCCCAGAATGTTGGGAGATACCTTCAATACTGGCCACTAGGGGCAACAGTGAGCGCTATTACCATCAAGTAGGCTTGAACTCTGGCTCCGAGGATCTCGAGTTCCATCCCAGTGCTAAGCACTCCCAAGCCTTAACCCTTACCTTAACCATTCAGAATTAATGCCTAAGCTTAACTGTCAAAACTCAACTTCCTCCCTTCCTCCCTTATCCATCCCCTTCCCTCTCCCTTCTCCTCCCCCTTTCCTCTCCTGCCCTCCTCCCCTACTCTCCTCCCTTCCTCCCTTCTCCTCCCCCTTCCCTCTCCCTTCTCCTCCCTCTCTCCTGCCCTCCTCCCCTACTCTCCTCCCTTCCTCCTCTCCTGCCCCCCTCCCCTCCTCCCTCCTATCCATTAATTAATCTACTCTACCCATTCCAGCAGGAGAGACACAGAGAAAAGGCCAGAGAGAGAGAGAGAGAGAGAGAGAGAAAGAAAAAAAAAGAGATAGAAAATGGGCTAATACCTGAGGCCACAGTGCCCCCTGTCTGTGGTATAGAGAATGTCAGGCTGCATTACAATACGGGCACAGGATAAATGTGTGTGAACACTATTCATACACACTATATATACAAAAGTATGTGGACAGCCCTTCAAATGAGTGGATTCAGCTATTTCAGCCACACCCGTTGCTGACAGTTGTATAAAATCGAGCACACAGCCATGCAATCTCCATAGACAAACATTGGCAGTAGAAGGGCCTTACTGAAGAGCTCAGTGACTTTCAACGTGGCACCGTCATAGAATGCCGCCTTTCCAACAAGTCAGTTCGTCAGATTTCTGCCCTGCTAGAGCTGCCCCGGTCAACTGTAATGCTGTTATTGTGAAGTGGAAACGTCTAGGAGCAACAACGGCTCAGCCGCAAAGTGGTAGGCCACACAAGCTCACAGAACGTGACCACCGAGTGCTGAAGCGTGTAAAAATCGTCTGTCCTCGGTTGCAACACTCACTACCGAGTTCCAAACTGCCTCTGGAAGCAATGTCAGCACAATAACTGTTCGTCGGGAGCTTCATGAAATGGGTTTCCATGGCCGAGCAGCCACACACAAGCCTAAGATCACCATGCGCAATGCCAAGCGTCAGCTGGAGTGGTGTAAAGCTCGCCGCCTTTGGACTCTGGAGCAGTGGAAATAAGTTATTTGGCAGTCCGACGGACAAATCTGGGTTTGGCGGGTGCCAGGAGAACGCTACCTGCCCGAATGCATAGTGCCAACTGTAAAGTTTGGTGGAGGAGGAATAATGGGGCTGTTTTTCATGGTTCGGTCTAGGCCCCTTAGTTCCAGTGAAGGGAAACCTTAACTTTACAGCATACAATGCCATTCTAGACGATTCTGGCAACAGTTTGGGGAAGGCCCTTTCCTGTTTCAGAATGACAATGACCCCGTGCACAAAGCGAGATCCATACAGAAATAGGTTGTTGAGATCGGTGTGGAAGAACTTGACTGGCCTGCACAGAAGCCTGACTTCAAACCCATCGAACACCTTTGGGATGAATTGGAACGCCGACTGCGAGCCAGGCCTAATCGCCCAACATCAGTGCTAGACCTCACTAATGCTCTTGTGGCTGAATGGAAGGAAGTCCCCACAGCAATTTTCCAACATCTAGTGGAAAGCCTTCCCAGAAGAGTGGAGGCTGTTATAGCAGTAAAGGGTGGGACCAACTCCATATTAATGCCCATGATTTTGGAATGAGATGTTTGATGAGCAGGTGTCCACATACTTTTGGTCATGTAGTGTATCTTGCTGTGTGTTACATATATCTGGTGCTGAAACCACAGAGATGTAAATTAGGTTACTAGTACAAGGTTATCGTAACACTGATGTCATGCTACAGTGTGTGTGTGTGTGTGTGTGTGTGTGTGACAGTGGAGGTGCATAATTTCCTCTCCCACAGGAAGTAAATGTGGATCACTCTGCCTTGCCTTGGGCCCGATGTGTGTGTGTGTGTATGTGTGTGTGTGTGTGTGTGTGTGTGTGTGCGTGAGTGCGTGTGTACTATTACCCACGGCCCTTGGCTCTCTGAACAACGTTTTCAGTGTCACTTCATTGATGGGATTTAATGTCAGTTCATTATCATGAGGTCATAGTAGGACATTAGACTAGCGTCTACTTTCAAAACGGGAAGGTTAAGACAACGTAAAATAAACAAATTCATGGGACCAGTGCAGTTGCTGGATTCTACAGGATTAGCTTTGAAAACGTGACCAGCAGTCGGGAAATCCACAATAAGGTGGCTGTAGATTATTTTTAAAACGTCAAAATTAATAGAATGACAGTAAAGCAGTTATGCTATGTGATCGCAGAGTAGTTCACTACGATTGTGTTTATTTTCACTTTGATGGCGAACTTTCTATGCTGCTACCATTCACTCTCAGTCATTCCGAATGCAGAAGCTGGTCCCTAGTTGAATAGTAGCGCAAAGAGTTATGTCATATTAGAATCTTGTCTTAACCTGTATATTTTTAACATAACCTAGCTACAGCTACACAGTGACATCATAATGTATTGTATTCATGTTATATTCAGCTACTATCAGGTTGAGTTTCCCTCCCTATACCGAAGTGCTAAATAGGACCTGGGATCAAATGACAGGAGGCCAGGGAGCAGTGTTGCTCAACCAGCGGTCTGGGGGTCAGCACTGGTCCCTAGCATGATGCTGAGCGGTCCCTCAGATGGTCATCTGACAAGTTGCACGCTGTTAATCAGTGCAGCGCCCAACATCCTTAGCTAGCTACTTAAAATTCCATCCCTGTGTTTGTCAGTGAAGCTAGCTAGCAGCAGGCAGGCTACAACAAGCTAAATCAGCTGATGATATCACTGGCGACCGATATACAGTATTTTGTGCAGGAGTAGAGAGATGTAATTTTGTTTTTACAGCTTTCTCACTGTGTATCAGAGTATGCGTGCGTCTGTGTCTGCCCCAGTGCCCATATTTCATAACGAGTGAGTCATGCACAAGACAGTTCGCGGGAGACAATGCTTGTGAATGGATTTAGAATTTTGTAATATTGATAAATGGCAGTTGGGACGTTGAGTGCGCATCGTCTCAATGCTCATTTTGGCCAAAACACTTGCAGACTAGAGCGATCACTATCAAACAACAGCAAGTGGCCACTCGATAAAGGCCTTGGGGACCAAGGGTTCGGTATGAGATTCAGCCTATGACTGAGGTAGATAGAACTTCATTGCCCCCTAGCGGTCATATGCAATAGGACCATATTCTGTATTGTGAATTCACATGGAATTGTATGAATTTTTCTTATCGTTTTAACGGAAAACCGATAAAGAAATGGCTGTTTAAACTTTAAGAACAATTATCAATTTATCACATCCCTATTTCAAATGTTTTATGCAAGTGACTTCATGCCTAAACTGTGCCAAAACAATTTAGAGTTGTTGAGTGGTAGTGACGAGTGTGTTGATATAACGGAGAGACTGGGTATTATGGTGTGGGCGCTATTGTCTCACATCAGATAGCGCGACAACTGCGTGTCACGTTAGAATGACACCATCTGACAGAAGAAAATAGTGTGGGCCCTGCCTCTTCACTACTCCATCTTGTCTTCCATCAATGTGACAACACATCATTCTATGTCCGTCTGTCTGTCCATCTGTGTGTCTGCCTGTCCATCTGTCTGCCTTTCCCTTTCCCTCTCTGTCTCTTTCTCTCTCTCCCCCCCAACCCACCCTCCCCCCTTATCTCCCCCCCTTCCCCTTTCTCTGTCCATTAATTATGGACTAAAGTTGGACTGATTTGCATTATGTAGACGTGGAGTACCACAGAAGTACCACAGAGCCTCTTTGTCGCTCTCTGACACACCAGTCATGCAGACTGTGTTTGCTATTAAAAAAGTGATGGTTATCAGAATAGTAGCACAAAGAGTTATGGGATATTAGAATCCTCTTCTCTTAACCTGTATATTTTTAACATAACCTAGCTACAGCTACACAGTGACATCATAATGTATTGTATTCATGTTATATTCAGCTACTATCAGGTTGAGTTTCCCTCCCTATACCGAAGTGCTAAATAGGACCTGGGATCAAATGACAGGAGGCCAGGGAGCACTGTTCCTGGCACTGAAAAGACCATGCTGGTCCCTGGTATACAACAGGTTGAGAAACGCTGCCCTGAAATACTGGACATCCCATAATAAACATGAAATTCCTATGAGAGTTATAGTGGTATTCCATGGAGCTGAAACAGTGTAGTATTCCATCCGTCAGCCATCATTCCCAGGTGCTGTTTTCTCCCACTGCCAGCTCTACGTTCCCATAATGGGATTATCAGGAATACTGCCCTAGGGAGGGAAGGCGTGCGTGTGTGTGCACAAGTTTGTGTGTGTCTATACCAGTATATCATTTTGGTGGTCTGCCGTATGGCCATTGACCTCTGTGACCCCAGGGGTAATATGTGATTGTTTTTACTCTGCAGACACTGGCCCTCCCTCAGGCAGCCATACACGTACACGCACAGGCACAACACACACACAATATTATTACTGAATGACCAAAGGCAATATTCAGCCTGGGGAAAGAGAGAGATGAAAGGAGGGAAAAGTGAAAGATGGAGGAAGTGAGTTATGATGAGGAGTGTCTCAGACCTGATGCCAACATATGTCACACAGCTGGTCAGAAGGGCAAAGGCCAAAAGGCCAGACACCACACATGCTTCTAGGTGGTCTCTCAATCCCTTTCTCTCACTCTCCATCCCTACAACCCCCACACTCTCCATCCCTCCTCCCTCACACTCTCCATCCCTCCTCCCTCACACTCTCCATCCCTCTGTTTCTCCTGGGGTAGGTGGATACAGACCTGCCCTTTTCATAGCGTCCCCCTATGAATAACTGAGTAAAGCCCTCTATGAAAAGGGGTGCTGACTAACCAGCACCCCTTTTCATAGAGAGCTTTACTCAGTTATTCTTCATAAACTAAAAGAAACTCAAATAAGAGCTGAAATATTCCAACAGAAGTTTCAAGTTTCAAGGTTTAATGTCACGTGCACAAATACAGTGAAATGCCTTTCTTGCAAACTGTAAACCCAACAATGCAGTAATCAATAACAATGTAATACTAAAAAAATAACATAAGGTAGAACAAAAAACACACAAAATAAGAAGAACACGAGAAAGTAAGTAGGCATACTATATACAGGGTCAGTCAGTTCCAGTACCATATTTACAATGTGCAGGGATACTGGAGTGATAGATATTTACATTTACATGTTAGTCATTTAGCAGACGCTCTTATCCAGAGCGACTTAGAGTGCATACATTTTCATACTGGTCCCCCGTGGGATCAAACCCACAACCCTGGCATTGCAAGCGCCATGCTCTACCAACTGAGCCACACGGGATATGTATAGGGGTAAGGTGACTAGGAATCAGGATATATGATAAACAGAGTAGCGTATTTGATGAAAAATTTGACTTTTATGCGACTGGGTGTGAGTGTGTGTAGTCAGTATAAATGTATGTGCATATTATGTGTGTGTGTGAGCAAATGATGGAGTGAGTGTTTGTGTGTGTGTGTGTTGGAGTGTCAGCGTGTGTGAGTGTGTAGGGCCCTGTGAGTGTGCATAAAATACACGGGTCAACTCAGATAGTCCATATAGCCATTTAGTTAGCTATTTAGTTAGCTATTTAGTAGTCTTATGGCTTGCGGATAGAAGCTGTTCAAGAGCCTGTTGGTGTCAGACTTCATGTACTGGTACCGCTTGCCGTGCGGAAGCAGAGAGAACAGCCTATGGCTTGAGTGGCTTGAGTCTAAAAGACCTTCCAGAATAATCTATTCTAACTGAGCTCATGAATGCATGAGGATAACTCTCTCACACATTTCAATAACTCTCTCACACACTTCAATAACTCACATATACAGTGCATTCGGAAAGTATTCAGACCCCTTAACTTTTTCCACATTTTGTTATGTTACAGCCTTATTCTAAAATGGATACATTTGTTTTTTACCCTCATCAATCTACACACAATACCCCATAATGACAAAGCAAAAACAGGTTTTTAGAAATGCTTGCAAGTTTATAAAAAATGAAACACTGAAATATCACATTTACATAAGTATTCAGACCCTTTACTCAGTACTTTGTTGAAGCACGTTTGACAGCGATTACAGACTCAAGTCTTCTTGGGTATGAGGCTACAAGCTTGGCACACCTGTATTTGGTGAGTTTCTTCCATTCTTCTCTGCAGATCCTCTCGAGCTCTGTCAGGTTGGATGGGGAGCATCGCTGCACAGCTATTTTCAGGTCTCTCCAGAGATGTTCGATTGGGTTCAAGTCCGGGCTCTGGCTGGGCCACTCAAGGACATTCAGAGACTTGTCCCAAAGCCACTCCTGCGTTGCCTTGGCTGTGTGCTTAGGGTCGTTGTCCTGTTGGAAGGTGAACCTTCACCCCAGTCTGAGGTCCTGAGCGCTCTGGAGCAGGTTTTCATCAAGGATCTCTCTGTACTTTGCTCCGTTCATCTTTCCCTCGATCCTGACTAGTCTCCCAGTCCCTGCCACTGAAAAACATCCCCACAGCATGATGCTGCCCCACCATGCTTCACCGAAGGGATGGTGCCAGGTTTCTTCCAAACGTGATGCTTGGCATTCAGGCCAAAGAGTTCAATCTTGGTTTCATCAGACCAGAGAATCTTGTTTCTCATGGTCTGAAAGTCCTTTAGGTGCCTTTTGGCAAACTCCAAGAGGGCTGTCATGTGCCTTTTACTGAGGAGTGGCTTCCGTCTGGCCACTCTACCATAAAGGCCTGATTGGTGGAGTGCTGCAGAGATGGTTGTCCTTCTGGAAGGTTCTCCCATCTCCACAGAGGAACTCTAGAGCTCTGTCAGCGTGACCATCGGGTTCTTGGTCACCTCCCTGAACAAGGCCCTTTTTATTCAGATTGCTCAGTTTTGCCGGGCAGCCAGCTCTAGGAATAGTCTTGGTGGTTCCAAACTTCTTCCATTTAAGAATTATGGAGGCCCCTGTGTTCTTGGGGACCTTCAATGCTGCAAAAAAAAATGTGGTACCCTTCCCCAGATCTGTGCTTCGACACTATCCTGTCTCGGAGCTCTCCGAACAATTCCTTCGACCTCATGGCTTGGTTTTTGCTCTGACATGCACTGTCAACTGTGGGACCTTATATAGACAGGTGTATGCCTTTCCAGATGATGTCCAATCCATAGAATTTACCACAGGTGGACTCCAATCAATTTCTAGAAACATCTCAAGGATGATCAAAGGAAACAGGATGCACCTGAGCTCAATTTCGAGTCTCCATAGAAAAGGGTTTGAATACTTATGTAAATAAGGTATTTCTAAAAGGCTGTTTTCACTTTGTCATTCTGGGGTATTACGTGTAGATTGATGAGGGGAAAAAATAATTTTATCAATTTTAGAATAAGACTGTAACGTAACAAAATGTGGAAAAAGGGAGGAGGTCTGAATACTTTCTGAATGAACTGTACATTCTCTCTTTCTCTCTTTCTCCCACTCCCTCTCCCACTCCCTTTCCCTCTCTCTCTCTCCAGGGTGATAACCAACCCTCGCTCTGCAACTTTCATTAAACAAATCGACACTCCTCTCTCCCTCCATCAGAATGTAACAGAGGTCCCATTGGATCATCCCTATTTAAATCAGGATTTTCCTGTTTTTCTCCACACACACATAACCCAGTTCATGATACAAACACACACACTGCTTTTACTCTTCCATCCCATCCTAATTGGAGATTCCTCCTCCACACCAGTCGAGGTTGAGGATAATTTTGACTTAATAACGAATAAATAAATACAATTACAGTGCAATGCACATCCTACTCATCCTTAGGGAGAGCCAAGTTATCCCAGGGACTAGCTGTGTGCACTGTGTATGTGTGTGTGCACACGTTTGTGTGTGCACATGTGTGTGTGTGTGTGTGCATATTTCTTTGTGTGTGTGTGTGTGTGTGTGTGTTAATGTTATCCCAGGGGCAGTGTGAATCCTGTCTGATATTAAACTATTAGTTTTGGGGAAGAGACTTCACTAAGCGGAGAAACAGCCCACTCACTCATTTGTAATGGAGATTCTACCTTCCTTCCATGCTGCCTAAGCCTAATCAGACCAATTCTGTCTGTCTATACGTCAGCCCACCCGTCCATCCGTCAATCCGTCCCAGTGGCGACCCATCATTCAGGGTAGGTGGGGCAGAGCCAAAAATCCAGAAAATCACATTGTATGATTTTTAAGTAATTAATTTGCATTTTATTGCATGACATAAGTATTTGATCACCTACCAACCAGTAAGAATTCCGGCTCTCACAGACCTGTTAATTTTTCTTTAAGAAGCCCTCCTGTTCTCCACTCATTACCTGTATTAACCAGCGCATGTCCAGGCCCGTCTGAAGTTTGCCAATGACCATCTGGATGATCCAGAGGCGGAATGGGAGAAGGTCATGTGGTCAGATGAGACAAAAATAGAGCTTTTTGGTCTAAACTCCACTCGCCGTGTTTGTAGGAAGAAGAAGGATGAGTACAACCCCAAGAACACCATCCCAACCGTGAAGCATGGAGGTGGAAACATCATTTTTGGGGATGTTTTTCTGCAAAGGGGACAGGACGACTGCACCGTATTGAGGGGAGGATGGATGGGGCCATGTATCGCGAGATCTTGGCCAACAACCTCCTTCCCTCAGTAAGAGCATTGAAGATGGGTCGTGGCTGGGTCTTCCAGCATGACAACGACCCGAAACACACAGCCAGGGCAACTAAGGAGTGGCTCCGTAAGAAGCATCTCAAGGTCCTGGAGTGGCCTAGCCAGTCTCCAGACCTGAACCCAATAGAAAATCTTTGGAGGGAGCTGAAAGTCCGTATTGCCCAGTGACAGCCCCGAAACCTGAAGGATCTGGAGAAGGTCTGTATGGAGGGGAGGAGTGGGCCAAAATCCCTGCTGCAGTGTGTGCAAACCTTGTCAAGACCTACGGGAAACGTACGATCTCTGTAATTGCAAACAAAGGTTTCTGTACCAAATATTAAGTTCTGCACCAAATAAGGTCTACTATTTTATCCCTGATGTCCTTACACAGCTCTCTGGTCTTGGCCATTGTGGAGAGGTTGGAGTCTGTTTGATTGAGTGTGTGGACAGGTGTCTTTTATACAGGTAACGAGTTCAAACAGGTGCAGTTAATACAGGTAATGAGTGGAGAACAGGAGGGTTTCTTAAAGAAAAACTAACAGGTCTGTGAGAGCTGGAATTCTTACTGGTTGGTAGGTGATCAAATACTTATGTCATGCAATAAAATGCAAATTAATTACTTAAAAATCATACAATGTGATTTTCTGGATTTTTGTTTTAGATTCCGTCTCTCACAGTTGAAGTGTACCTATGATAAAAATTACAGACCTCTACATGCTTTGTAAGTAGGAAAACCTGCAAAATCGGCAGTGTATCAAATACCTTTTCTCCCCACTGTATTTGAGATTCTTCAAAGATTCTTCATTTGAGATTTTTGATTCCAACCGCCGTGTCTTTGTGAGACGTAGAGTAGGTGATCGGATGATCTCCGCATGTGTGGTTCCCACCGTGAAGCATGGAGGAGGAGGTGTGATGGTGTGGGGGTGCTTTGCTAGTGACACTGTCTGTGATTTATTTAGAATTCAAGGTACACTTAACCTGCATGGCTACCACAGCATTCTGCAGCGACAGGCCATCCCATCTGGTTTGCGCTTAGTGGGACTATAATTTGTTTTTCAACAGGACAATGACCAAAAACATACCTCCAGGCTGTGTAAGGGCTATTTGACCAAGAAGGAGAGTGATGGAGTGCTGCATCAGATGACCTGGCCTCCACAATCACCCGACCTCAACCCAATTGAGATGGTTTGGGATGAGTCTGACCGCAGAGTGAAGGAAAAGCAGCCAACAAGTGCTCAGCGTATGTGGGAACTCCTTCAAGACGGTTGGAAAAGCATTCCATGTGAAGCTAGTTGAGAGAATGCCAAGATTGTGCAAAGCTGTCATCAAGGCAAAGGGTGGCTACTTTGAAGAATCTAAAATCTAAAATATATTTTGATTTGTTTAACACCTTTTTGGTTACTACATGATTCCATATGTGTCATTTCATAGTTTTGATGTCTTCACTATTATTCGACAATGTAGAAAATAGCAAAAATAAAGAAAAACCCTTTAATAAGTAGGTGTGTCCAAACTTTTGACTGGTACTGTATATATATATATATATAAATAAAATATATAAATATATAAAATATAATAATTGGTCTGTTTTGCATGTTATTTTGGCATTCATTTGTGTTACATATCAGTTTGCAAACAATGTAAAAAAAATAGTATAATCTTGAGTTAATAAAGCCGCATACAAACATGGTTTCTTGAGTAAGGCAGCTCCAAAATGCAGGTGTTTCAGCTTAGCTCAGTGGTTTCTGTGGTGGAGGGGCAGCTAGCGAAAGCACAGAGCGTAGGCATTGGTCATTTTATCTCGTTGCGATGTGATTGGCTCAGTGTTCTGTCACTCATGGGGACACTATGTCACTGCAGAATCGACAGGGAGAGCTAGGCAGTTCAAGCCCCATTGGGTGCTGACATATATTTACATTAGAAGTGCCCATCCAAGAAGGCTCAAGGTCATTGACCACAGATAAAATGATGTCAAATCACGTTATATCTACCGTAGATTTGATTGGATTGATGTCAACATCATACTTTCAAAATCATAGCTAGCAAGCTAGCTAGCTAGACAAGCAGTCATCATCATGAATCACGTAGACAATCTACCGGCAAATCATTTTCAATCCTTGTCATATGACGAGAACTTATAGATAAAACGTATCGGTGCTCATCAGCCATTGGACATAAACATTACACAAGATGTCGGAAATAGCAAATTCACCAATGAGTGGTTTGGAAGGAATCCGTGGCTAACTGCAAAGCAAAGCAATCACTATTTTGCTTCCCCTGCCTGCTATTTGGTGGAGAGGGTGTGTGGTCCAAGTCTGGGTTTAAGGATTTAAAAAATCTGTCTCTTTTCAAAGCTTAAAAGGATAAACATTCACACGCAACACCATTGGCCAGAAAAGGTTGAATACATTGGCCATGCTGTCAATCCAGCATGACTTCTGCAGCGTTCAAAACAACTGGGAACTGATGAAAATGAGCTTGCACAACCAAAGAATTTCTGTACAAACTGTCAGAAATCGTCTCAGGGAAGATCATCTGCATGCTCGTCGTCCTCACCAGAGTCTTGATCTGACTGCACTTCGGCGTAGTAACCGACTTCAGTGGGCAAATGCTCACCTTCGATGACCACTGGCACGCTGGAGAAGTGTACTCTACACAGATGAATCCCGGTTTACTGGGCAGATGGCGTTATGTGGGTGAACGGTTTGCTGCTGTCAACGTTGAGAACAGAGTGCCCCATGGTGGTGGTGGGGTTATGATATGGGCAGGCATAAGCTATGGACAACGAACACAATTGCATTTTATTGATGGCAATTTGAATGCACATAGATACCATGACAAGATCCTGAGGCCCATTGTCGTGCCATTCATCCGCCAGCATCACCTCATGTTTCAGCATGATAATGCACGGCTCCATGTTGCAAGGATATGTACCCAATTCCTGGAAGCCGAAAATATCCCAGTTCTTCCATGGCCTGCATACTTACCAGACATGTCACCCATTGAGCATGTTTGGGATGCTCTGGATCGATGTGTATGACAGCGTTTTCCAGTTCCTGCCAATATCCTGCAACATACCAGATACCGACTGGTTTTCTGATCCACGCACCTACCTTTCTTTTAAGGTATCTGTGACCAACAGATGCATATCTGTATTCCCAGTCATGTGAAATCCATAGATTAGGGCTTAATTAATTTACTTCAATTGACTGATTTTCTTATATGAACTGTACCTCAGTAAAATCTTTGAAATTGTTTCATGTTGCGTTTCTATTTTTGTTCAGTGTAGATGTAGAGTCCCACAGAAGGATTCACTGCAGAGAGCCTCTTTGTCTCTTTCTGACACGCGAGTCACGCAGACACATACGTGTTTATGTTTTGCAATTTGAATAGTGATGGTTATCAGAACCAGGTCTTGGTGTGAGATGATTTACAAGACAGATATGGGCCCAGAAGGCTAGCTAGCTATATGATGTAAAACAGCTGTTACTTTTATAACAGTTCATCTCACACACAACCTTACACACACAAGCACACACACTCAAATGTACATTCATACAACAGTTGTTTGTACATCCATGACAAGATCATCTCTCGTTGACAGATCTACGTAAACATAACTGGTACTGTAGAATCTGTCCGGACTGAATGGGATGCGTAGGATAGCAAGCGGCAGTAGTTTTGGTGTTTGGGTTTTACGTCACTGGTTATTTGGACAAATCACAATTTCGCATCTTTCAAATTTCGGAAGGGGAGGGTCCATTCATTCTGCCCGTAACTTACAAAGAGAGAGGTGGAGATCCTTGTTCCACTCCTCGTTCTAGTGTTTCTTTATTACGTCTCTTAACATGTATGGACCCAGAATTTTATAGAGTAGCTGACCAATTACACAAGACTTTAGTTCTGGGTTAACCAAGATTAAGACCATCACCTTAACTCACCCCCTCTCTGGTTCCAATTCTAGTCTGGCATAACACACCACATTGGACAACACACACGTAACAAATCACACATGTAAATAAACAATTTAAACAAGACATTCATGTAAACTGTCACACACATAATTACACCCACACACACACACTGCCTAGAGGACTACATCAGTGGAGAGCAGCTGCAGGTTGCAGACCTGGGAGGAGAAAGGCCTGGTGCTGTGCTGCGAATTACAAAGAGATAATCAGGCATACCAGGAACAACACACTTACGGTGTACGAAAACACACACTCTTTACAAATCAGGCCTGTCTGGAAGCTCTAAGTCTAAGACGTATGTTAAGGTATGACCAGACAATCAACAGAACAGAGGCTGCAGTGAGAGAGACTTAGGCCTTTTCTCATTTGGGCAAAAATCCTCCACCCTCTCTCCTCCGTGGAAGTGTCCTCCCCTCTTTGACAGCCACCTTTCATCGATGATAGTCATGTGTATCCTACTGTACCTCCTTCGCGGAAGAGTTTTGAAATCTGCCACACCTCCTTTGAATCAGCTTTTGTTTTGTTGGAGGAGAAAAGCATGCACACCTTAAAAAACAATATGCTACTTATCATTTTATCTATAAAATATTTTGCACAACAAACTAAAATTAGTTATCACTTTACACATTTATTTTGGGATCCACCCCTGTAAATGTCATTTGCCTAATGGAGCGCGAGTAGAGAAGGACTCTCATTTCATAAAGTGCATTTTCATCCACTTTCCCTCTCCTCGCCGCCTCTCCTCGTTTACGTTTGACCTTTTTCAAAAGTAGGCGAGAGAGGAAGGAAGAGAGAGGACGCAGGAGTTGAGCAAATCCAATTGAGAAAAGGCCTGGGTATTATGGTGTGGGCCCTGCCTCTTCACTACTCCATATTGTCTTACATCATTGTGACAACACATCTTTCTGTGGCTGTCTGTCCATCCGTCTGTCTACCTGTGTCCGGGCGCATGTGTAGTACATGGGGATGTGTGAAACTTACTCCTCAGCCTGAAGTGTCCCCACGTGCACCAGGGAATAGCTAGCTTTTCATGTGGCGCCGACTTTTAAGACGCTTCAGGTCACGTATGCTAGCAAGAAAGAGGTCCCGAGTTCGTGCCAGGTATGGGCCGAATCGGGTCGAAGTGGTACTCGCTAAGCAATCAGTGTGACATCCTTTACAGTGGTACCATGACCCGGATGTACAGTTGCGCTCAGCTCAACGCTGGCGTCGCTGTTGAGTAAGTTTAAGGGGTGAATGTAGCACATGGGGATGTGTGAAACGTACTCCTCAGCCTGAAGCGCCCCGGCTTGAGCCTGTTAATAGCTAGCTTTTCGCGTGGCACCAACTAGTAAGATGCTTCAGGAGGGCAGTCCCGTGTGCTAGCAAGGCAGAGGTCCTGAGTTAGTGCCAGGTATGGGCCGAATCTGGAGGAAGTGGTACTCGCTAAGCAAGCAGCGTGACTCCTTTACACATGTACACACACAAACGGCTGCAGTGACCTACCTTGGCCAGCAGACTGAGGGGGTCCATGGTGGGTACTTCCTAAGTGATGTCAGGGTCTTCCAGTTGGAGGTAGAGCTGGAGAACAGAGCTCAGCTGAGACCCTCCCTCCTTTCCTCTCCTAGAAATAGGTGGAGCCTCACGCACACTCATGCACAGACACACACACACACACACACAATTATGAAAATTGCAAGTGGCTCAGAACAGGGCAGCACGGCTGGCCCTTAGATGTACACAGAGAACTAACATGAATAAAATGCATGTCAATCTCTCCTGGCTCAAAGTGGAGGAGAGCTGCTAGCTAGACTGAGAGACTGGAAGAGAGCCACAGCTTCTAGTCAGACAACTACAACTTATGCCCCTACTGAAGCCTCTACTACTGCCACTACTGTCCTTACTATGTCTGATATTGTCCCCACTATGTATGATACTGTGTCTGATGCACACAGTAAGGACACCGTGTCTGATACTGTATCTAATACTGTCCACATTATGTCTAAAACTAAGTCTGATACAGTGTATGATACTGTCCCCACTAAGTCTGATACAGTGTATGATACTGTCCCCACTAAGTCTGATACAGTGTATAATACTGTCCCCACTAAGTCTGATTCAGTGTATGATACTGTCCCTACTAAGTCTGATAAAGTGTATGATGCTGTCCCCACTAAGTCTGATCTGTGTCTGATTCTGTCCCCACTAAGTCTGATACGGTGTATGATACTGTCCCCACTAAGTCTGATTCAGTGTATGATACTGTCCCCACTAAGTCTGATACAGTGTATGATGCTGTCCCCACTAAGTCTGATACAGTGTATGATACTGTCCCCACTAAGTCTGATACAGTGTATGATACTGTCCCCACTAAGTCTGATACAGTGTATGATGCTGTCCCCACTATGTCTGATCTGTGTCTGATTCTGTCCCCACTAAGTCTGATACAGTGTATGATACTGTCCCCACTAAGTCTGATACAGTGTATGATACTGTCCCCACTAAGTCTGATACAGTGTATGATACTGTCCCCACTAAGTCTGATACAGTGTATGATGCTGTCCCCACTAAGTCTGATCTGTGTCTGATTCTGTCCCCACTAAGTCTGATACAGTGTATAATACTGTCCCCACTAAGTCTGATACAGTGTATGATACTGTCCCCACTAAGTCTGATACAGTGTATGATACTGTCCCCACTAAGTCTGATACAGTGTATGATACTGTCCCCACTAAGTCTGATACAGTGTATGATACTGTCCCCACTAAGTCTGATACAGTGTATGATGCTGCCCCCACTAAGTCTGATACAGTGTATGATACTATCCCCACTAAGTCTGATACAGTGTATGATACTGTCCCCACGAAGTCTGATACAGTGTATGATACTGTCCCCACTAAATCTGATACAGTGTATGATACTGTCCCCACTAAGTCTGATACAGTGTACAACACTGTGCTACCTTACATTGAGAACATCTCAGGAGGGAGTGAGAGAGAGCGAGAGCGAGAGAGACTGGGGTAGGGGAGAAAGAGACAGAGTCAGAGAGACATTAACTCACAGTTGATTTGGGGAGTTTTTCTCAGAGGCAGTGCCCCACATTTCTCAGATATCCAGGTCATGAATTATGGTGTCTTCAAATACTTTCACATCCTGTTGATCATTTAGGATGAGACCAAGAGATAGGCCATTGGTTACTCAGGTCTAACAGGTGACATCTCAACTCACACACTAAATTACACCCTATTACCTACTTTTGACCTGGGACACATAGGGGTCTGGTCCACAGTAGTGCACTTAAGGGAATAGGGGTCTGATCCACAGTAGTGCACTTAAGGGAATAGGGGTCTGATCCACAGTAGTGCACTTAAGGGAATAGGGGTCTGATCCACAGTAGTGCACTTAAGGGAATATGGTATCACTTGAGAGACAGGTTTTGCTTCTGAATCTGAAGAGGAACCACTGAAACCAGTCACTGTTATACAGTATGCCCCCAAAACATAATTTGAATGGCATGACTAACCACACTGTCATGAGCAGTAACAAGGTACAATACACATTGTGTGTGTGTGTGTGTGTGTGTGTGTGTGTGTGTGTGTGTGTGTGTGTGTGTTAGTGTTGCATTTCCTCTCTGTCAAATAATTCCAACAGAAGTATCCTGTATGAGAGGTCCTAATGCTTTTGTACTGACTCACAGCCTGAACAGAGCTAGCATGAGAATATGACATTGATGATGTCATCTCAGCTCACATTACTAGACTGGATGGATGTTAGGTACAGACCATACACACAAAATATACACGCACACAGTGCTGGCAGTGGCCTGCTTCCTCTCAGCATGAAAGGCATTGAGTATTTCCTATCCATCCATTTGTCTGAGTGGTTAAAATACTTTCCAGTTGCTTTTGTCTCTCATCCTCTGTGATCTTTGAGACGTAGCCAACAAACACCTACCCTCCCTATTCTAACCTCCTAACACGCACGCACGCACACACGCACCACACACACGCACACACACACACACACACACACACACACACACACACACAGAGCATAAATCCCAGTGTTTGCCAGGTCCTTATACTGAGGAAGTCCAGTCCAAGCTGGTTAGGGGAAAGCTCTGAGTGGTATCATTACACATAACCTACATCCTGCCAAAGACAAAGATAGAAGTAGTTCCAGTCCAATAAAAGTTGGGGAAAGCTTTCATGAGCGAACTCATAATAAAACAGAGTCATAGCATCAGATAATAGCCTATCTGAAACACAGCAGGAATGATGTAGACCTATTTCCTTTATTATTATGATGTATAGCCTATTCATTTTACCAGTGTACTGGAGAACTCTCTGGCATATGTTTCAGCTCTTAGCTTTGGTTGACTATGGGAAGGAGCAAGCCAGAGAGAGAGAGACATCTAGACTAACCATGAGGGTGCTGTCAAAACAGAGACACACAGACAGACAGACAGACGGACGGACAGACCCTTTATCTCAGTCCTGTCAGTACAGGGCCTGGTTACAGGGTGTGGAATAAACCAGAGCACACACAGGGAATGCTGAGATTTAAATTTGGAACCATCAGATTAAGTGAGTGTCCATAATCCTTTCTGTTCTACTGATCTCATATGCCTTCACACACGTAGACACAGACACACAGTCAAACACGCACAAGCACACAAATTGTTCTATTTATCCCAATCAGTCTTCAGACACCCAATCAGTCTTCAGAGATATTTAGTGAGTTTTCTCTGTAAATATCAATATTATTGTACACAAATTGACTACTGCTGTTATTGACCTGGCCCTGTCAATATGTAGCTAGTTACTGAGTCTATTTGATCTCTGTTCTGCTCTCTCTCAGCAAATCAAGGTGAGGACACTTCAAGAGAGCATCATTCCCTCATCTTTTAAGATTGTGCTTTTTATCTACTGAGTCTTTACCCAAAATGTGCGTCTCCTCCTCTCATCTAAATCTCTCTTTTTCTTCCCCCACCCCTCCATGTCTCATGACTTTCATCGCTCTGTAAACCCCCCCCCCCTCGCTCTCTCTCTCTCTCTCTCTCTCTCTCTCTCTCTCTCTCTCTCTCTCTCTCTCTCTCTCTCTCTCTCTCTCTCTCTCTCTCTGTCTCTCTCTCCCTCTCTCTCTCTCTCTCTCTCTGATCAGAGCTGATTCTAGCTGACTGATAAGGTGATGACGTTCTGCTTGAGAGAGTCTATTCTGGCAGCGTATCAATACATTCATGGATATATTAAATGGAGTTTAAATGTTTAAAAGCCATATAGAATTAAAGTAGCTGCTCTCTCTCTATTCTTCTTTCTCTCTGGATCTTTCATATTAATGTAAATTTTCATTATAGATGGAATACTGGTACTGTACGTGCTGAATGAAGATGGAAGTCTGCTTTGATGAAAGTGTGTGTGTGTGTGTGTGTGTGCACGGTAATTAATTTCCTCAGTAAGCTGTATAGCGGTGGTTCAATGTGAAGTAGTAATTAGTGGGTTCCTTTTCTCAGGGCTGCCCCTTCGTGGCTGACTGATTTTCTCATTTCCAGGCTTAGAGGCTAATACAGTGCAGCGGTGCTTTCTCCTGCCTCTGTACTCTGATCTGACAGGTCTGTCTGTTAGATTGAAGATGCTACACTCAGAAAAAAAGGTGCTATCTAGAACTTAAAAGGCTTCTTCGGCTGTCCCCATAGGAGAACCCTTTGAATAACCCTTTTTGGTTCCAGGTACAACCCTTTCGGATCCATGTAGAACCCTTTCCACAAAAGGTTTTTCATGGAACCCAAAATAGTTCTACCTGTAACGAAAAAGGTTTCTACCTGGAACCAAAAAGGGTTCTTCTATGGGGACAGCCGAAGAACCCTTTTGGAACCATTCTTTCTAATTAAGCAATAAGACCCAAAGAGGTGTGGTATATGGCCAAAATACCACAAACCCCCGAAGTGCCTTATTGCTATTATAAACTGGTTACCAAAGTAATTATACTAAACAAAAATATAAATGCAACATGTAAAGTGTTGGTCCCATATTTCATGAGCTGAAATAAAAGATCCCAGAAATGTTCCACATGCACAAAAAGCCTATTTCTCTCAAATTGTGTGAACAAATTTGTTTACATCCCTGTTAGTGAGCATTTCTCCTTTGCCAAGATAATCTATCCACCTGACAGGTGTGGCATATCAAGAAGCTGATTAAACAGCATGATCATCTCAAGTTTTCAGGGAGCGTGCAATTGGCATGCTGACTGCAGCAATGTCCACCAGAGCTGTTGCCAGAGCATTGAATGTTCATTTCTCTACCATAAGCCTCCTCCAACGTCATTTTAGAGAATTTGGCAGTGCGTCCAACTGGCCTCACAACCGCAGACCACGTGTAACCACGCCAGCCAAGGACCTCCTTCACCTGTGTGTCAGATGGCGTGGATGTGGTGTAGGATTCAATCGCAGGACACAGAGGCTTAGTCCAAAAGTCTTTAGTAAAGACAAAATGACACGGCTACAAAACAGAGCCGGAGGCACGAGAAAATTACGCACACTGCGTAAACGAGCTAAATACAACAAACGCGCACAACAAGTGCGGACTCTCTATAAACAAAACAAATAGAGAAAAATGTACTGACTGCTCCAGCTGACAAAAGAACAACTACACACAAACACATGACAGAAACAACGAGAACTTAAAGGACACATAATCAACACTAAACGAGAACAGGTGTACCAAACAGACCAAACCAAACAAACATCGAAAACAAAGAACGGTGGCAGCTAGTACTCCGGAGACGACGACCGCCGAAGCCTGCCCGAACAAGGAGAAGGAGCAGCCTCGGCCGAAACCGTGACAGTACCCCCCCCCTTGACGCGCGGCTCCAGCCGTGCGCCAACCCCGGCCTCGGGGACGACCAGGAGGACGCGGAGCAGGGCGCGTGGGATGACCACGATGGAACTCAGTCAGAAGAGACGGGTCTAAGATGTCTCTCCTCGGCACCCAGCACCGCTCCTCCGGACCGTACCCCTCCCACTCCACGAGATATTGGAGACCCCCCATCCGACGTCTCGAATCCAGGATGGACCGAACTGTGTACGCCAGGAGCCCCCTCGAATGTCCAGCGGGGGCGGAGGAGTCTCTCCTATCTCACAGTCCTGGAGTGGACCAGCTACCACCGGCCTGAGGAGAGACACATGGAACGAGGGGTTAATATTCTTATAATCAATAGGTAGTTGTAACCTGTAACACACCTCGTTCAACCTCCTCAGGACTTTAAAAGGCCCCACAAACCGCCGACCCAGCTTCCGGCAGGGCAGGCGGAGGGGCAGGTTTCTGGTCGAGAGCCAGACTCGATCTCCCGGTGCGTACACCGGTCCCTCACTGCGGTGGAGATCGGCGCTCGCCTTGTGTTGACGGATGGCCCGCTGCAGATGGACGTGTGCAGCGTTCCCCGTCTCCTCCGAGCGCCGCACCCACTCATCCACCGCAGGGGCCTCGATCTGGCTCTGATGCCAAGGTACCAGAGCTGGTTGGTACCCTAATACACATTGGAAAGGAGTTAGTTTGGTGGAGGAGTGGCGAAGAGAGTTCTGTGCCATCTCGGCCCAGGGAACATACCTCGCCCACTCCTCCGGCCGGCCCTGGCAATACGACCTCAGAAACCTACCCACATCCTGGTTTACCCGTTCGACCTGCCCATTGCTCTCCGGGTGGTACCCCGAGGTAAGGCTCACCGAGACCCCCAAGCGCTCCATGAACGCTCTCCAGACTCGAGAGGTAAACTGGGGGCCTCGATCAGACACTATATCCTCGGGTACCCCGTACTGCCGGAAGACGTGAGTGAATAGAGTCTCAGCGGTCTGTAGGGCAGTAGGGAGACCCGGCATGGGAAGGAGACAACAGGCCTTCGAGAACCGATCCACAACGACCAGGATGGTGGTATTCCCCTGGGAGGTGGGAAGGTCTGTAACAAAATCCACCGAGAGGTGAGACCAGGGTCGTTGTGGAACGGGCAGGGGTTGTAACTTACCCCGGGGCAGGTGTCTGGGTGCCTTACACTGGGCACACACCGAGCAGGAGGAAACATAAACCCTCACATCCCTGGCTAACGTTGGCCACCAGTATTTAGTGCTAAGGCAGTGCACTGTCCGGCCAATACCTGGATGTCCAGAGGAGGGTGACGTGTGAGCCCAATAAATAAGTCGATCCCGAACCTCGAACGGAACGTACGTCCGACCCACAGGACACTGGGGAGGACTAGGATCGGTACGCAACGCCCGCTCGATTTCGGAATCGACTTCCCACACCACCGGTGCCACCAGACAAGACGGCAGTAGTATGGGTGTGGGCTCAACGGACCTCTCCTCTGTGTCATACCGCCGTGACAGGGCGTCTGCCTTACCGTTCTGGGACCCAGGGATGTACGTGATCTTAAATACGAACCGGGCCAGAAACATGTTCCACCGAGCCTGGCAAGGGTTCAGTCTCCTAGCTGCCCGGATGTACTCCAGGTTCCGGTGGTCAGTCAAAATGAGGAAAGGGTGTTGAGCCCCCTCAAGCCAATGCCTCCACACCTTTAGGGCCTGTACCACGGCTAGCAGCTCCCTGTCCCCTACGTCATAATTTCGCTCCGCCGGGCTGAGCTTTTTAGAGTAAAAGGCACAGGGACGGAGTTTAGGTGGCGTGCCAGACCGTTGCGAGAGCACGGCCCCTATACCGGCCTCAGACACGTCCACCTCGACCTGGAATGGTAGCGCGGGATCCGGATGCGCCAGCACCGGAGCCGAAGTAAACAGGTCCTTCAGTCTCCCAAAAGCCCTATCAGCCTCAGCAGACCACTGCAAGCGCACCGGACCCCCCTTAAGAAGGGACGTTATGGGAGCTGCCACCTGTCCAAAACCCCGGATAAACCTCCTGTAGTAATTCGCAAAGCCCAAGAACCGCTGCACCTCTTTAACTGTGGTTGAGGTTTGCCAATTACGCACGGCAGACACACGGTCAACCTCCATCTTCACCCCTGACGCAGACAACTGATAACCCAAAAAGGAGACAGACTCCTGGAAAAACAGAAATTTCTCTGCCTTGACATATAGGTCATGCTCCAACAACCTCCTCAACACTCGGCGCACCAGGGCTACATGCTCGGCTCGGGTAGAAGAGTACACCAGAATGTCGTCAATGTACACGACCACTCCTTGCCCCTGCATATCCCGGAAGATCTCATCTACGAAGGATTGGAAGACTGAAGGAGCATTCATTAACCCGTATGGCATGACGAGATACTCGTAATGACCCGAGGTGGTACTAAATGCTGTCTTCCATTCGTCTCCCTCCCTAATGCGCACCAAGTTGTAGGCGCTCCTGAGGTCCAACTTTGTGAAGAACCGCGCTCCGTGTAATGACTCCGTCATAGTCGCAATCAGAGGGAGTGGATAACTGTATTTCACAGTAATCTGATTGAGACTGCGGTAATCAATACACGGGCGCAAACCCCCATCTTTTTTCTTCACAAAAAAGAAGCTTGAGGACGCAGGGGAAGTGGAGGGCCGTATGTATCCCTGTCTCAGAGACTCGGCTATATAAGTCTCCATAGCTCTCTTCTCCTCTTGAGACAAAGGATACACATGGCTCCGCGGAAGCGCAGCTCCTACCTGGAGGTCTATCGCACAATCCCCCTGTCTATGTGGTGGCAATTGCGTCGCCCTCGCCTTGCTAAACACAAGTGCTAAATCCTCATACTCGGGGGGAACGTGCATTGCGGGCACTTGGTTTGGACTCTCCACCGAGGTCACCCCCACGGAAACACCCAGACATCGCCCCACACACTGGGCAGACCACTCCTTAAGAGCCCTCTGTTGCCACGAAATAGAGGGATTATGGGTAATCAACCAGGGAAGCCCCAGCACCACCGGATACGCAGGAGAGTCGATAAGATATAGCTGAATAGTCTCCTCATGACCCTCCTGCGTCCCCATCCTAAGTGGCGCTGTGACCTCCCTAATCAACCCCGATCCCAACGGACGGCTATCTAGAGCATGTACAGGGAAAGGATTGTTGACAGGAAGGAGAGGAATCCCTAACTCTACACAAAATTTCCGATCTACAAAATTCCCGGCTGCGCCTGAATCTACTAGCGCCTTATGCTGGGAACGAGGTGCAACCTGTGGAAAACAAACAGGTATGGTTAGGTGCACAACAGAGAGCTCTGGGTAAGTGGGGCGCCTACTCACCTGGAAGGACTCCCCAGTGCGTGGCCTGCCGTCTCGTCCCCTTGGAGACCCCCCCAGCACCTAGCCGCAGTGTGTCATCCACGGCCACAGTTGGTACAGGGGGTGGCCCCCTTCGGACTCCTTCTCCTCTCCTCTCTAGCGCCAGCACCCCCGAGCTCCATAGGACTCGGCTCGGAGGTGCTGGAGGGTGGAATGGACGACCCCCACTCAGGACGTCCGCGGGTAGCCAGCAGGGTGTCGAGACGAATGGCCATGTCCACCAACTGGTCAAACGTAAGGGTGGTGTCCCTGCAAGCCAACTCACGACGGACGTCCTCCCGTAGGCTGCATCGGAAGTGGTCTATGAGGGCCCGCTCATTCCACCCTGCATCTGCCGCTAGAGTCCGGAACTCCAGTGCAAACTCCTGGGCGCTCCTCCTCCCCTGTCGGAGGTAGAATAGACGCTCTCCCGCCGCTTTCCCCTCAGGTGGATGGTCGAACACAGCCCTGAAGCGACGGGAGAACTCCGCATAGGTGATCGTCGCGGCGTCTATCCTCCTCCATTCGGCGTTGGCCCATTCCAACGCCTTGCCGGTGAGACAGGAGATGAGGGCGGAAACGCCTCGTGTCCCGAGGGCGCCGGGTGTACGGTGGCTAGGTAGAGTTCTACTTGTAGGAGAAAACCCTGACACCCGGCAGCGGTGCCATCATACGCCCTCGGGAGCGAGAGCCGAATCCCACTGGGTTCCGGAGCTTGGACGAACGGACTGACCGGTGATGGTGGTAAGGTAGGAGGAGGCGCGGGTACCCAACTGGTCTCCAGTCGATGCAGGGTATTCATCACTCCCTGCAGAGCGGTTGTGATTTGGGCTATCCTGTCATCCTGTCCGCGGACGCGCTCCTCCCATGACTCGGTCGCTGCTGCTGCTCCTGCTGATTCCATGAAAGGTGTGTAGTTCTGTCAGATGGCGTGGATGTGGTGTAGGAATCAATCGCAGGACACAGAGGCTTAGTCCAAAAGTCTTTAGTCAAGACAAAATGACACGGCTACAAAACAGAGCCGGAGGCACGAGAAAATTAAGCACACTGCGTAAACGAGCTAAATACAACAAACGCGCACAACAAGTGCGGACTCTCTATAAACAAAACAAATAGAGGAAAAATGTACTGACTGCTCCAGCTGACAAAAGAACAACTACACACAAACACATGACAGAAACAACGAGAACTTAAAGGACACATAATCAACACTAAACGAGAACAGGTGTACCAAACAGACCAAACCAAACAAACATCGAAAACAAAGAACGGTGGCAGCTAGTACTCCGGAGACGACGACCGCCGAAGCCTGCCCGAACAAGGAGAAGGAGCAGCCTCGGCCGAAACCGTGACACTGTGGGATCGTCTGAGACCAGCAACCCTGACAGCTGATGAAACAGAGGAGTATTTCTGTCTGTAATAAAGCCATTTTGTGGAGAAAAACTCATTCTGATTGGCTGGGCCTGGCTCCCCAGTTGGTGGGTCTATGCCCTCCCAGGCACAACCATGGCTGCGCCCCTGCCCAGTCATGTGAAATCCATAGATTAGGGCCTAATTTATTTATTTCAATTGACAGATTTCCGTATATGAACTGTAACTCTGTAAAATCTTTGAAATTGTTGCATGTTGCGTTTATATTTTTGTTTAGTATAGAACAGTAAAAACAAATATGTTGGTCATACCCATGGTATACGGTCTGATATACCACAGCTTTCAGAGCTCAAACCACCCAGTTTATAAGAGTGTATATAGCATGTTGTAATGCCTGGACCATTCTAATGTGAGCTGCTGTGTAAACAAAGCCCTCATTTGACCTTTTGACCCCAGGGATACAACAGGATAGAAGAGGCCATCTTGGGGAAAGAGACAATCAACACACAATTGATTATTACATTTTAGTCATTTAGCAGACGCTCTTATCCAGAGCGACTTACAGTTAGTGAGTACATACATTTTCATACTGGCCCCCCTTGGGAAACGAACCCACAACCCTGGCGTTGCAAGCACCATGCTCTACCAACTGAGCTACAGAGGATTATTATGCTCACAACAAATAATGCATCCCTGGAGTCTGTGTCAATTCTGCAACACCACTAAAGCTCCAGGTTGGACGGTGACAGAAGCGAGATAAATGTTTCAAACAGAGTAAAACAGGAGTACAATAAGAAACGCAAATGTATGTTTCACGTTTCAAAATGTGTTGCTACAGTGGACTAGACCCTGGTCTCAGTGGCAATGTCATCTACTACAGCTGCACTGGTCAATAAAGTCACAAATGACCTATTTGAATGTCTCATAAACTTTCACCAGGCTTCGATCGCACAAGACACACGCACACATACAGCTATGTCTTACTATACTTGTGAGGACTTTTTGGGGACCAACAATCAACCCTTACCCTAACCTTAAACCTAACTCCTAACCCCAATTCTAACCCTAAACCTAACCCCTAACCCTAAAATAGAATTTTTACATGTGAGGACCGGCAAAATGTCCTCACTTCTCTACATTTTGGTTTGTTTACTAATCTTGTGAGGACATCTGGTACTCACAAGTATAGTAAAACGTGTACACACACTGTTCACAGAGCTGCACTCTGTTTGATCTCATCTGACCCACCAGATGCTTTAACATCTAGATCATAAAAAATCCCCACCATTGTAATAAATCAGCTGGCTATTAGGCTTGGCTGTTAAATTAGTAGAATTAGAGAGTTAAAACATCCTAAATACACCCATTCACACGGCACCATGAGCTCAGCACTATTGCATTTAGCATGTACGTGTGTGTGACAGATATTGTCGTTATGTGTGTTTCCTCACATCCAGATGTTTTGAGACATCTGAGTTTCTGACTGCAGTAGGAGAGAGATAAGATATAGAGGAGGATGGAGAGGAATGCTGACTAGCCTGTCAACAATCCCCCTGTTCTCATCTCTGCTTTGCATTGGAGATTTTCTGTGAACATTGCATCTTTCCCCTCTTATCTAAAGTAGGTATTTGTATGCTTCACGACTGACTGCATACAGCCAGCTCTTTTCATCCTATCACGGGGTTATTTAACTGTGTGTGTGTGTGTGCGTGTGTGTGTGAGAGAGAAAGTGTGTGTGTGGGTGTGTGTGAGTGAGTGAGTGAGAGTGCGTGCGTGCGTGCGTGTGCGTGAGAGAGAGAGAGAGAGAGAGAGAGAGAGAGAGAGAGAGGGAGAAGAGTAATTTGCTCTCTTCAGAGTAGTGTAGTAAACTTCCTTTCTATTGGCTGTGTGCAGTCTTTTGTTCTGCCCCAAACACACCTGATTAAAATAATCAACTAATCAAGCTCTTCATCCTGGACCATGATTAGCTGAATCAGGTGTGTTAGTGCTTGCATATTTACAACTAAAAGTTAAATATAACTATGACCCAATGTTAGAATTTAGACCCAGAATAAACTATAAATCACAAGAACGCCTCCTGGCAACGGAGGAGATGGCTGCCGTTTTACGGGCTCCTAACCAATTGTGCTATTGTGTGTGTTTTTTCGCGTTATTTGTAACTTATTTTGTACATAATGTTTCTGCCACGTCTCTTATGACCGAAAAGAGCTTCTGGATATCAGGACAGCGATTAATCACCTCGTACTGGATGAAGATTTTTTCATTAACGAGTTGGACGCGAAGGATTTAATTCAGACACCTGACAAGGCCCAAATCCCCGTTATTCGCAGGAGAAAGAGACGGAGATATCGGGATGTAGGTCAGGGTGCCTTGTAAGGATCCGATGGAGAGTGGGTAATCTGCCTCTACCATCAGTCCTATTAGCCAACGTACAATCATTGGATAACAAAATAGACGAGCTACGATCACGAATATCCTACCAACGGGACATTAAAAACTGTAATATCTTATGTTTCACCGAGTCGTGGCTGAACGATGACATGGATAACATACAGCTGGCGGGGTTTACGCTGCATCGGCAAGATAGAACAGCCGCCTCCGGTAAGACAAGGGGTGGTGGTCTGTGTATATTTGTAAACAACAGCTGGTGCACAAAATCTAATATTAAGGAAGTCTCGAGGTTTTGCTCGCCTGAGGTAGAGTATCTCATGATAAGCTATAGACCACACTATTTACTTATTTACCTATATTTTTCGTAGCTGTCTATTTACCACCACAAACCGATGCTGGCACTAAGACCGCACTCAATGAGCTGTGTAAGGCCATAAGAAAACAGGAAAACGCTCATCCAGCGGCGGTGCTCCTAGTGGCCGGGGACTTTAATGCAGGGAAACTTACATCCATTTGACCTCATTTCTACCAGCATGTTAAATGTGCAACCAGAGGGGAAAAAAACTCTAGACCACCTTTACTCCACACACAGAGACGCGTACAAAGCTCTCCCTCGCCCTCCATTTGGCAAATCTGACCATAATTCTATCCTCCTGATTCCTACTTACAAGCAAAAACTAAAGCAGGAAGTACCAGTGACTTGCTCAATGCAGAAGTGGTCAGATGACACAGATGCTAAGCTACAGGACTGTTTTGCTAGCACAGAAAGGAATATGTTCTGGGATTCTTCCAATGGCATTGAGGAGTACACCACATCAGTCACTGGCTTCATCAATAAGTGCATCGATGACATCATCCCCACAGTGACCGTACGTACATACCCCAACCAGAAGCCATGGATTACAGGCAACATCCGCACTGAGCTAAAGGGTAGAGCTGCCGCTTTCAAGGAGCGGGACTCTAACCCAGACGCTTATAAGAAATCCCGCTATTCCCTCCGACGAACCATCAAACAGGCAAAGCGTCAATACAGGACTAAGATTGAATCGTACTACACCAGCTCCGACGCTCGTCGGATGTGGCAGGGCTTGCAAACTATTAGAGACTACAAAGCGAAGCACAGCCGCGAGCTTTCCAGTGACACGAGCCTACCAGACGAGCTAAATTACTTCTATGCTCGCTTCGAGGCAAGGAACACTGAAGCATGCATGAGAGCATCATCTGTTCCGGACGACTGTGTGATCACGCTCTCCGTAGCCGATGTGAGTAAGACCTTTAAAAAGGTCAACATTCACAAGGCCGCAGGGCCAGACGGATTACCAGGACGTGTACTCCGAGCATGCGCTGACCAACTGGCAAGTGTCTTCACTGACATTTTCAACCTGTCCCTGACTGAGTCTGTAATACCAACATGTTTCAAGCAGACCACCATAGTCCCTGTGCCCAAGAACACTAAGGTAACCTGCCTAAATGACTACAGACCCGTAGCACTCACGTCTGTAGCCATGAAGTGCTTTGAAAGGCTGGTCATGGCTCACATCAACACCATTATCCCAGAAACCCTAGACCCACTCCAATTTGCATACCGCACCAACAGATCCACAGATGATGCAATCTCTATTGCACTCCACGCTGCCCTTTCCCACCTGGACAAAAGGAACACCTACGTGAGAATGCTATTCATTGACTACAGCTCAGCATTCAACACTATAGTGCCCTCAAAGCTCATCACTAAGCTAAGGACCCTGGGACTAAACACCTCCCTCTGCAACTGGATCCTGGACTTCCTGACGGGCCACCTCCAGGTGGTAAGGGTAGGTAACAACTCATCTGCTACGCTGATCCTCAATACGGGGGCCCCTCAGGGGTGCGTGCTCAGTCCCCTCCTGTACTCCCTGTTCACCCATGACTGCATGGCCAGGCACGACTCCAAGACCATCATAAGTTTGCAGACGACACAACAGTGGTAGGCCTGATCACCGACAACAATGAGACAGCCTATAGGGAGGAGGCCTATATGTGGTGTCAGGATAACAACCTCTCCCTCAATGTGATCAAGACAAAGGAGATGATTGTGGACTACAGGAAAAGGAGGACCGAGCATGCCCCCATTCTCATCGATGTGACTGTAGTGGAGCAGGTTGAGAGCTTCAAGTTCCTTGGTGTCCACATCACCAACAAACTATCATGGTCCAAACACACCAAGACAGTCATGAAGAGGGCACGACAAAACCTATTCCCCCTCAGGATACTGAAAAGATTTGGCATGGGTCCTCAGATCCTCAAAAATTCTACAGCTGCACCATCGAGAGCATCCTGACTGGTTGCATCACTGCCTGGTATGGCAACTGCTCGGCCACTACAGAGGGTAGTGCATACGGCCCAGTACATCACTGGGGCCAAGCTTCCTGCCATCCAGGACCTCTATATCAGGCAGTGTCAGAGGAAGGCCTTAGAAATTGTCAAAGACTCCAGCCACCCTAGTCATAGACTGTTCTCTCTGTTTCGCACAGCAAGCGGTACCGGAGTGCCAAGTCTAGGTCCAAAAGGCTTCTTAACAACTTCTACCCCCAAGCCATAAGATTCCTGAACAGCTAATCAAATGGCTACCCGGACTATTTGCATTGTCCCCACCCACCCCCTCTTTTACGCTGCTGCTACTCTCTGTTTATTATCTATGCATAGTCACTTTAACTCTACCCACATGTACATATTACCTCAATTACCTCGACTAACCTGTGCCCCGCACATTGATTCTGTACCGGTACCCCCCTGTATATAGCCTCGCTATTGTTATTTTACTGCTGCTCTTTAATCTTTTTAATCTATTTTGTACTTAACACATATTTTTCTTAAAACTGCATTGTTGGTTACGGGTTTGTAGTAAGCATTTCACTGAAAGGTCTACACCTGTTGAATTCGGCGCTTGTGACACATAAAATGTGATTTGATTTGCCTGGCCTAACCACACAGACGTAATAACATGCCATTTAGCAGACGCTTTTATCCAAAGCGACTTACAGTCATGTGTGTATACATTTTTACGTATGGTTGGTCCCGGGGATCGAACCCACTACCCTGGCGTTACAAGCACCATGCTCTACCAATTGAGCTACAGAGGACCACTGATAACACACAGCTAAACACTCCCTTTGAACTGTCAGACATACCAATCACTCTATGATCAAGGATAAAAATCCCTGTTTCCCACCACCTTACACACACACACGCACTCTCTCTCTCTCTCTCTCTCTCTCTATCCTCCCCTCCTCCTCTTCTCTCCTGTGACTGGAAGAACTGCTAATGATTTATTGGTTTGTTGACCTGTGGCTAGCAAGCCCATGCTAGGGTATGGGTGTGTGTGTGTGTGTGGGGGGGGTGTCCTCTCCACCCCCTAGCTCTCATTAAGAACAAACAGCAGAGAGATCACCCAGGCTGCATTTACTTCCTACTTTGATGTGGCGTTAATGCCTTTGGTTTGCCCCTCTAGCTAGTTCACACCCTCACACACACCCCAGCGTGGGCTTGCTAGCCACAGGTCAACAAACAAATAGAACATGTAGGACAGAGGAGTGGTGGGGTCTGGTGCAATATATAATGCTCTTCAGATAGGCCTAACCTAGTCAATAAAAACAACTGGTACAAAACAGCCAATGGGGAGGAAGAGGAAAGGAGAACGAAAGAGAGGGGAGTCAAGCAGGTGTTTAGTAGGCTACCGTAGGTAGATCTCTTTGTGTAGAAGCTTAGACCGACAGGTAGTAAGTTGAGCTGTGTGAAAAGTGTACTGTATGTTACATTTAGAGCGACATATTCAATCTGACACACGGCTGAAGTACATCTGCTGCCACACACATGCACACACTGCCGCCAACACCAATCTCATTACTGAACCGACTCATACCTTCCGCGCCTCACTACAAATTACAGCACCTATACCCGCTGCTTGCTACAAATCAGTCCACATACACGTCCGCCCGCTTACCAAGAGAAGGTAGGATGAACGTATCTCAGAGAGAAAATGTCCTACTTGTCTAAATTGACTGTGGGATCTGTCAACATAAAGTGTGAAAGCTCTCATTTCACCGATTTATGGAAATTGCATCTTTACTTTGCATCAGAAAATGAAAATACCTACAGACTTCTCTACACTACTGAGGAATGGATATCAATCAATCACTGAGTTTCCTGTTTATGTACATAGCCATCTGGGCACACAGACAGACACACAGACAAACACTTTTGATAGATAGATCTGTTATAGATGAAGTGGTGAACACAGAGAGTGGGAGGGGAGGTGGTGTCATGATGAGCATAGGGGTAAGGGGTCGGCTTAGACAAGCTTTTGTTTTGGTTCCCAAACACTTCCGCCTGATTTCTGCTGTGTGTGTGTTCTCGGGTCAGTGGGCTCATAATTCCGGACGCACACACACACACTTGCTCAACGGCTACAAGCAGATCTCAGAGCACTGTGTGTGTGTGTGTGTGTGTGTGTGTGTGTGTGTGTGTGTGTGTGTGTGTGTGTGTGTGCGTATAACTGAATGCTGGGGTAAAGTATTGTACACCTGACCCGAGGCAAAAGCAGTAGCATTGTGGGACATTTACATTTAAGTCATTTAGCAGACGCTCTTATCCAGAGCGATTTACAGTTAGTGAGTGCATACATTTTTCATACTGGCCCCCCGTGGGAATCGAACCCACAACCCTGGCATTGCAAGCGCCATGCTCTACCAACTGAGCTACAGGAGGCCTGGGACACAACAAGTCTGTCTAGGAAGACTAGGTAACGGCACCATGTCCTAAACAGATGAGTGTTCAGTGTGAGGATGCTAACAACACCAAACAAACACACATTCATAACACCACAAACACATTAACAACAACACACACACACACACACAGTCAGTCCATCTTTGCTCTCCCATCAACCACTCTAAATATGGCCTGGCTGGCTGTTCCTCCCTCTCTGTAGATTTACAGTAGGCTGCCTAGAGCAAGGCGAAACAGAGGTGTTCTGCCGACACCATTCTCCTCAGCTAGCCTACAGAGAGCGGGATGAGAACTAATGACTGACACATTAGGGTTCAGGCTTAGGATATGCAAACATTGCAAAACTCCCAGCTGGCCTATGTCTGCATTAAATCAGATAGGCTTACTTAATTTACTGTAAATTACATACTTGGGTTCTTCAGAGTGAAACTCTTTATGGAACTGAACCGTGTGTGCCGTCTGAGATGATAAACTAGCTAAATATCCCTGTATCATGTATTAAGATGATCATATGTGAATCTCACAGTCTACTATACCGAACAAAAATATAAACGCAAAATGTAAAGTGTTGGTCCCATGTTTCATGAGCTTTGCCAAGATAATCCACTTGTGGCATTTCAAGAAGCTGATTAAACAGCATGATCATTATACAGGTGCACCTTGGGCTAGGGACAATAAAAGGCCACTCTAAAATGTGCAGTTTTGTCACACAACACAATGCCACAGATGTCTCATGTTTTGCGGGAGCGTGCAATTGGCATGCTGACTGCAGGAATGTCCACCAGAGCTGTTGCTTAAATAATTGAATGTTAATTTCTCCATCGTTTTAGAGAATTTGGCAGTATGTCCAACCGGCCTCACAACCGCGACCACGTGTAACCACGCCAGCCCAGGACCTCAACATCTGGCTTCTTCAGCTGCGGGATCGTCTGAGACCAGCCACCCAGACAGCTGATGAAACTGTGGGTTTGCAAACCGAATAATTTCTGTACAAACTGTCAGAAACCATCTCAGGGAAGCGCATCTGCGTGCTCATCGTCCTAACCAGGGTCTTGACCTGACTGCAGTTCGGCATCGTAACCGACTTCAGTGGGCAAATGCTCACCTTCGATGGCCACTGGCACGCTGGAGAAGATTGCTCTTCACGTTTCAACTGTACCGGGCAGATGGCAGACAGCATGTACGGCGTCGTGTCGGCGAGCGATTTGCTGATGTCAACATTTTGAACAGAGTGCCCCATGGTGGCGGTGGGGTTATGGTATGGGCAGGCATAAATTACGGACAACGAACACAATTGCTTTTTATCGATGGCAATTTGAATGCACAGCGATACTGTGACGAGATCCTGAGGCCCATTGTCGTGCCATTCATCCACCGCAATCACCTCATGTTTCAGCATGATAATTCACCGCCCCATGTCGCAAGGATCCGTACACAATTCCTGGAAGCTAAAAATGTCCCAGTTCTTCCATGGCCTACATACTTACAAGACATCTCACCCATTGAGCATATTTGGAATGCTCTGGATCAACGTGTATGATAGTGTGTTCAAGTTCCCGCCAATATCCAGCAACTTCACAAAGCCATTGAAGAGGAGTGGGACATATATTAGGGCCTAATGATTTTATTTCAATTGACTGATTTCCTGATATGAACTGTAACTCAGTAAAATCGTAGAAACTGTTGCATGTTGCGTTTATATTTTTGTTCAGTGTAGAATACAGTCAACTGCCCTTTGTGCCTGCTCCCATACCCTATAATTCTGTATTTCTTTGTGATTGTAACTTGTATACAGGTAGACCAGAGAAGCCACATCCCTGTTTGGCAGATGAGTGGCAACCCTGATTAGAAGCACCTGCTGCTCATCGGTTGCTCACCTATGTTCCCTACAAATGCCGTTTTGAATGAAAAATATTTGTACCTACACACTGAAGAAGGCTGCTAAGACGAAACGCCTGTGTATGCCATCCCTGAGGCAGTGAAAGTAGAAATCTAAACCTTTTTATTTATCTGAATTCATGGGTTTTACCAAACAAACTTCTGGGACAGGTAGGCTTGCCCTACTTTCCAGAGCTGAAGAAGATGACAGAGCAACAATGCCATCTAGCGTTCAGTTTGAGTATTGTTGTACTGTTGACTGTTGTAGATGATTCTCCACTCAGTTTCAGTGGGAAATAATCAGATGAGCAGGTACGGCTATGTTGTAGTGATCGATTCATGTAATTAGCTATCCATTGGCTATGTATACAGCATTATCTGATAACCTGATCAATTTGCAAGGTTCCAGAACACGATAACGCTGAGGTTGCGCGTAGGCACAGGTCGGGGGTCAGTTTATCCTCTCCAAATCCTTTTGGGCAAAACTGATTTAGATCAGTGTCTTAGTAGCCTCCGACAAGGTCAACCTCATCCTACAGCTCTTACCGTGAGAAGCAGCCGTGACAGACTTCTTTGGCGCATTTTGTTGGACACGCAGCCTGCTCGTATTTTAGACCATTCCCTGGAGAGGCAACCACCTTTCGCGCCATGCCGCTCTCTCACTGTCATGACTAGAAGGGCCACAGCTTTGTCAAAGTAACGGCATTTTAGCTAACCCTAACTCTTTTCCTAACCTTCAGCTAATTCTCCAAACCTGATGAGTAAATTCTAACCTGCTACGAAAAGTCAAATCTGACATTATTTTGACAAAAGCTGGAATCCCTTCTAGCCATGACCCTCTCTCACACGTGGGACTCCGAACACCGCGTTTACATCCGTATACTGTAGTATGTAGCCCCAACACAATTATTATTCTACTGTCACTGTATATTTATTTATCGTATCACTTTGTCAGAACTCAAAGCAATAATTGCAGACCTACCAACCCTGAAGAATTTGTATGAGTACCACTTGAACGCGGTGGCGGGAATCCCCAGCCGCGCGGACCCGACGAGTGCCCGCGGGCGACAACAATACTGCTAAAATCATAGGCAAATTCACTTTTTTGGCATAATAATGATGTTGGCAGAAGACTGCCTCAGTAGGAATGGTAGGCTATAAACTGTTATCGGCTAGTTGGTAATTGGGGCTGCTGCTCTTCAGTAGCTAACTATAAATATTATTTTTTAATGTACAATCAGGGCTCTCACTAGGATTTTCTGACAAGGTGGTGCTGATGTAGGGGGAGGTCCAGAGGGGGTCAGTCAACTTCCCCCACAGGAAGTTGATTATTATATTTTTTTACCTCTAACTGCCATTTCCTGAAAGCTAAAGTCTTAAATTATATCAAACTATGGAGCCAACACAGAAGTCTTGTGTTTGATCCTAAATGAAATTGAGGTGGTCTCAATAACACTTTCACAATTTTCTACGTAAAATTTTGAGGCAATTATTATTCTAATTAATAGCTGTGTTTATGTGGATAGTCTAGTGAAAATGTAAACTGCCTTCTTAATTTTGTTCCTGGAGAAAATTCGGAATAATTCAATTACTGGATGCAATGTAGTAGTTTAGCTTACTGTAGGCTAATTGGAATATGAAACAACTAGATTAGTTTGTTTCAGATCTCCATCCCTGACCTAATCCATCAAATTAGGTCTGACTACTAGGCTGCCATTCATTCAACATGCCTTGTTGTCATTGGTGAACTGACTTTTATCACATCATTAGCAGCCTACATATCAAGAGGACAGATCAATAACTGATTAAATATCATAGGCCTACTAATCTTTAACAGTCTAACATAACTTTTGCGAAAATAATTTAGACGATACACTGAAACGGTAACTGAGTTTATCAGGAAGTGTATAGGTGATGTTGTGCCAACTGTGACTATTAAAACCTACCCTAACCAGAAACCATGGATAGATGGCAGCATTCGCGCAAAACTGAAAGCGCGAACCCCGCATTTAACCATGGCAAGGTGACTGGGAATATGGCAGAATACAAACAGTGTAGCTACTCACTCCGCAAGGCAATTAAACTGGCAAAACATCAGTATAGAGACAAAGTGGAGTCGCAATTAAACGGCTCAGACATGAGACGTATGTTGCAGGGTCTACAGACAATCACGGGACTACAAAAGGAAAACCAGCTATGTCGCCGACACCAACGTCTCGCTTCCAGACAAGCTAAACACCTTCTTCGCCCGCTTTGAGGATAACACAGTGCCACCGAAGAGGCCCAGTACCAAGGACTGTGGCTTCTCCTTCTCCGTGGCAGACGTGAGTAAGACATTTAAGCATGTTAACCCCCGCAAGGCTGCCGGACCAGACGGCATCCCTAGCCGCGTCCTCAGAGCATGCGCAGACCAGCTGGCTGGTGTGTTTACGGACATATTAAATATCTCCCTTTCCCAGTCTGCTGTTCCCACATGCTTCAAGATGGCCACCAGGAGAACAATCTTCTGAGAGAAGCCTTACTAGACATCCAAACTAGATCGATGAGGGAAAATCTAGTACTTACGGGTATTCAGGAAAAGGAGGGAGAAATAACAGAGAATATTATGAAGGACTTCCTGCATACAGCGCTACAAATCCCACTCGAGGCTGTCGATAAAATCCAACTCGAACGTGTACATCGTTTCGGAAAAAGAGGACAGAAATATGAGCGCCCAATCGTTGCCAAATTTGCTTTTTTTAAGGACAAAGCTATGGTGAAAAGCCTGGGAAAAAGACATGAATGATAGGCATGAATGATCAGTTCCCGAAGGAGATTGTAGAAAGGCGCAAAGTTCTGTATCCAATCTTCAAGGAAAACAGATTAAAAGGGAAACGTGTTGCACTAGTGGTGGATAAATTATATATTGACAACCAAATGTTCAGAGACACAAAGACTACTCCATGGCTATTCTAAAAGTTGTAATGGAGGAGTCAAATATTGGAGCACCTGATACTAGCAATGATAGGGATTGTAATATTAAATAATATTTATAGTAAGTATAGTATTTTATAAATGGATAAAACTATATAACAAGCAGAATAATACATCTTTATATACAAATAATTAGAACATGGATTTTTGGGCGGGAGGTTGTTGTTTTGGCGGATGGTTGTTGTGGTTGGTCCTGTGTTCTCTCTGGCGTCCTTTCCCCCTTGCAGCAGATGTGGATGCGGGTGCGTTTGCACGCTCGGCCCATTTCTTCCGCAGTCAACCATGTGGTGTGCATTTTTGTGTTTGAAAAGGTACGGCGTTAAGTGAGTGAGAGGGGAAATGGTTGCATATCCCAGAGCCGACCGGGGGTCTATGAACAGGGGTAGTGAGAGAGAGAGCTTTCAATTTTGTGTAGATGAGGGATATACATTTTTAAATATAGTATACATCTAATCTAATTATTCATTGTCCTATCATGATGGAAAGATCCCTAACCCTATAACCTGGACACCCACCTGAGCGACCCATACACCAAAGAGAAGTTCCCATCTATTTTATGGACCTGCTGTGAATATGCAGCCTAAATAGAGAAATAAATGCGGTCAGAGACCTACTTGAGCAGCACCGCCCCCTCAAGATTCTGAGCCTGCCTGGCAGGGTTGGTCCTACAAAGCCAGAGCCCCCTGATGGGAGAGCATAATATACAAGGAAATTCTCAAAGCTGCTAATGAGAACCTTGACGACCTTTTACCTAGCCGGTGGGGATTCCGGTGGGGTACGCCCACCCAGGTAGTGGCAGTGCTGGCAACACTGGCTGCAGTAACCCATGGGGAGGGGGGTCACACTCGGACAATCAGAGAGGGGGTTTATCATTGTGGCCCAGGTGGCACAAAATAATCAAAGGTCTGACCGCATGGAGATGCTTGGGAAAATGGTTACAACTGGGGATCAGAGTGTTTGTGTCTCAGGTGAAGAGGGTGGATCTGATCTCCATCACCTAGGACTTGACATAGATTAAGTAGATTAATCAAATCTCACATTGTTGTCAATTTCTGCTCAATTTGCATGCTTTCTCAATCAGCTTTAACTGTATGTGCACTCGTAGATCAAGTTATTTCTCGAGTTGGGCTCTGGGATATAACAGCCGTTGAGTATCGGATTTTATGGTGGATTGTGGAGGAGGGGGTTGGAGTGTGTTGGAGTATGTGAGTATGTGCGTGTGTGCTGGTCTGGCATCTGTTGTGGGGGTGGGGATGTTGGGGGTATGGGATGGACCGCGGGAATTATTTGCTAGGATAATAATTGCTTGTCAATGAATTAAATGTAATACAATGGCAATCCTGGTTATATGTTAGAATCCTATGCGTGAACTGCCGACATTATTACGCATATTAATTGATAATGATGGAAAATAGGATATGCATAATAAAAAAATTATAATAGTTATATAGATATATATATATAGAGGTGAAAGCATTGGAAATGCTTTTGGCGGTTAACCTGCTTCTGTTTTGTGGGTGGCACTGTGTGCTGTTTTCGATGGATGGGTCCTGGCCTCTCGGGGCCTTAGGGATACGGAGGGACGTGGGGGGGATGCTGATCACTGGGATGACGGCTCAACTTGGGATGGGGAGGGGCTTTAGCGGGGGAATTAGTGTTACTCCGTAGCAATGCAAATATCACGGTACAGCTATATGGACACTCAATCATTACGCTATTTTTTATTGGTAAATTTACAAACATATATAATGATAAATAGACTTGAAACTTGTATCTCATTATGGTGTATGGTGAAATAAGTATAGCCAGTTATAATTGTAATGGCTTAGCTGATAATAACAAAAGAAGAACAATATTTACATGGCTCAAAGAGAAGGAATATAATATCTATTGTATACAGGAAACTCATTCAACAATTCGAGATGAAGTAGCGTGGAAAAAGAATGGGGAAATATACTTCTCCCATGGGCAAAGAAATTCAAAAGGGGGTGATGATATTAATTAATAGTAATTTCGATCCGAATGTGCAAATTGTCCAAATAGATACGCAAGGTAGATGGATTATTTTAAATATGGTATTGGACCATAAACAGATATGGCTCATTAACCTTTACGGACCAAATAATGATGATCCACAATTCTTTGACAATATATATAATAAATTATCAAGCCTGCAAGCAACTCAAGACAATATTATTATGGTGGGGGATTATAATACTGTTTTAAATAGCTCAATGGACCGAAAAGGAAATCACACCACAAACAATCACCCACATGCTCTTAAGGAAATTGTGAATGTCATGGATACATTAGAACTAGTAGATATATGGAGGCTTAAATATGCTGATCTAGTGAGATATACATGGCGGAGACTGAATCAAGCTAGTCGTCTTGACTTCTTTCTTATCTCATTCTCGTTGGCACCAAAAGTAAAAAAAGTGTTGATAGGGGACAGAATGCGGTCGGACCATCATATAATAGGCATATACATTACTCTGACTGAATTTCCACGTGGGCGAGGATATTGGAAATTTAATCAAAGCCTATTAGATGATAATTTATTTATAATTAGAACAAAGGAATTTATAACTGACTTTTTCCAACATAACATAGGTACAGCGAATCCCCTCATTGTATGGGACACCTTTAAATGTGCCTTTAGAGGCCATGCAATTCAGTACTCATCTCGAAAACAAAAGCAATTTAGGTCAAAAGAGTTTATACTAAGAAAGGAAATAGAAAGTCTAACAGAACAGATAGATGGCAATAAAAACTGTAACATAGAGGCTCAGAATAAATTAGAGGAAAAACAAAAAGAAATGGAAAAACTTATTCAAGAAAGATCAAGTGTAATATATTATAAAAATAAAGCAAACTGGATGGAATATGGGGAAAAATGCACAAAATTCTTTTTAATCTTCAACATAGGAATGCTACCAAAAAGAACTTAATGAAACTGGTTACAATTGACGGAGTCACCCATAATTCACCTAATGATATTTTGAAGGAAGAAACAAAGTATTTTAAGCATATGTTTTCTTTTCAGTGCCTCCATCTCCTCTAACTGAAGCTAATTGTAGAGATTTTTTTCCTATTGATAATGTCAAATTAACAGCCACACAGAAAGACTCATGTGAAGGTGAAATTACAGAGGAGGAACTTCTGGATGCAATTAAAGACTTTAAGTCCGGGAAAACTCCAGGGTTGGATGGCATACCAATCGAGGTATACCAAACCTTTTTTGATATACTAAGAGGACCGTTATTAGCATGTTTTAACCACTCCTATGTAAATGGTAGATTATCTGACACTCAAGAAGAAGGTCTGATCTCATTATTACTGAAACAGGATACAAGTGGAAAATATAAAGATCCAGTCCATTTACAAAATTGGAGGCCCCTTACACTTCAGTGTTGTGATGCAAAAATCCTAGCAAAATGTATAGCGCATAGAATTAAAAAGGTATTGTCGGATATTATTCATTCTAATCAGACAGGTTTTTTACATGGAAGATACATTGGAGATAATATAAGGCAAGTATTGGAAACAATAGAACACTATGGAAAATATGGGAAACCAGGCCTGCTATTCATATGCAGACTTCGAAAAGGCATTTGATAAAGTTCGACTGAATTTATATATAAATGCCTGGAGCATTTCAATTTTGGAGAATCTCTTATAAAATGGGTCAAAATCATGTATAGTAACCCTAGGTGTAAAATAGTAAATAATGGCTATTTCTCAGAAAGTTTCAAACTGTCAAGAGGAGTGAAACAAGGTTGTCCACTATCGGCATATCTATTTATTGTGGCCATCGAGATGTTAGCTATTAAAATCAGATCCAATAATAATATCAGAGGATTAGAAATACAGGGCTTAAAAACAAAGGTGTCATTGTACGCAGATGATTCATGTTTTCTTTTAGATCCACAACTAGAATCCCTCCACAGCCTCATAGAGGATCTAGATACATTTTCTAACCTCTCTGGATTAAAACCAAATTATGACAAATGTACTATATTACGTATTGGATCACTAAAAATACAATTTTTACATTACCATGTAGTTTACCAATAAAATGGTCTGATGGTGATGTGGATATACTCGAATACATATCCCAAAGGAAATAAATGATCTCACTTCAATAAATTTTAATAGAAAGTTAGCAAAAATAGATAAGCTCTTACTACCATGGAAAGGAAAATACCTGTCAATTTGTGGAAAAATCACCCTGATTAACTCTTTAGTATTATCCCAGTTTACCTATTTGCTTATGGTCTTGCCTACGCCTAGCAAACAGTTTTTTAATTATATGAGAAAAAAATATTCAATTTTATTTGGAACGGCAAGCCAGACAAAATTAAAAGAGCATATTTATATAATGAATATGAATTCGGAGGACAGAAATTATTAAATATTAAAGCATTAGACCTATCACTAAAATCTTCAGTCATCCAAAAGTTATACTTAAATCCGAACTGGTTCTCAAGCAAATTAGTAAGATTGTCTCACCCACTGTTCAAGAAAGGCCTTTTCCCTTTATTCAGATTACAACCTCTCACTTTCAGTTATTTGAAAAGGAAATAATCTCCCAAATGTCACTATTTCTAAAACAAGCCATAGAAAGTTGGTTGCAATTTCAATTTAATCCTCCAGAAACGACAGAACAAATAATGCAACAAATATTGTGGTTAAATTCAAATATACTAATTGACAAAAACCTTTATTTTTTGACAGAATGTTTAAAAAAGGTATAATCTTCGTAAATGATATCATCGGTAGGACTGGTGGAGTTATGTCGCACATGCAGCTAACAAAAACATATGGAAATGTCTGCTCTACCCAAAATTACAACCAAATAATTGCAGCCTTACCGCAAAAGTGGAAGAGGAAAGTTGAAGGGGGAGAAAGTAAGGAACTTGTCTGTCGGCCTTGCATTAAAGAACATAATTGGTTAAGGAAAACTGTGATAAATAAAAAAGTATATCAGTTTCACTTAAGGACCAAAGGATTGACAGCAGTCCCATATAGATTGCAAAATAGTTGGGAAGAGATCTTTGACGTACCGATCCCATGGCATAGTGTTTATGAACTGACACGCAAAACGACACCGGATTCAAAAAATTAGAATCTTTCAATTTAAATTATTATATAAAATTCTTGCTACCAATAGAATGTTATTTATATGGGGGGATACAATCTTCCCAGCTCTGCAGATTTTGCTGTGAAGAGACAGAATCATTAGATCATTTGTTTTGGTTCTGTCCATTTGTAGCTTGTTTTTGGACACAGGTCCAGGAATGGCTAAAGGATTGCAATATTTACCTGGAACTAACCTTGCAGATAGCATTACTGGGTGATCTGAAAAGTCATAGTCAATCAATCAATAATATAATAATACTTTTAGCAAAATTTTTATTTTTAATTCACAATCTGTAGAAGCAATGAGAATAGAAAGGTTCAGAACTTTTGTAAAACATCACAGTATGGTTGAAATATATATGGCAAATAGAAATCCTATATGGATGGTGTTAAGAGATAGATGGGAGGTATTGAATAGAGTTGAAGGATGGGACTAATAACAAATAACAACAAATAATAACAAAGATAGCTAATAATGTAAGCATACTGTGTCCATAATAAGTATATAGGTTGTATGTTGGGAGCTTTTGGGAAAGAGCACAGTTAGAAAGATATGGCATTTAGAACCAAACCGGATGGACATCATGAAAATGATCGGAGAGGTTGAGAGTAGAAGAAGTTTAGGAGCAAAAAAATAAATATGTGTATATATATATATATATATATATATATATATATATATATATATATATATATATATAGATAGATATAGAATTATTGTAAAATTAACTCTGTCTATAAGGTGTAGATAGTAAGTATAGACCGGAAGTAGAGGCCTGGGCGTTGTTGTTCACTAATTTACTCCAAGTAGGGAAAGGATGGTGGGGTTGAAAAGTAATAAAGGGGAATATATATAAAAAAATAAAAAAAAACATGGGGGATTGGAAGTGATGCAGACAATTACATTGATAGAAGATACAATCTATCTGCAATATTAAGCTGATCCATCCCCCCGAGAAAAAAAAAAAAAAAAAAGGATGGCCACCATTGTTCCTGTACCCAAGAAAGCTAAGGTAACTGAACTAAATGACTATAGCCCCGTAGCAATCACCTCTGTCATCATTAAGTGCTTTGAGAGACTAGTCAAGTATCATATCATATCACCTCTACCTTACCAGTCACCCTAGACCTACTTCAATTTGCTTACCGCCCCAATAGATCCACAGACGATGCAATCACCATCACACTGCACACTGCCTTATCCCATCTGGACAAGAGGAATACCTACAGTGAGGGGGAAAAGTATTTGATCCCCTGCTGATTTTGTACATTTGCCCACTGACAAAGAAATGATCAGTCTATAATTTTAATGGTAGGTTTATTTGAACAGTGAGAGACAAAATAACAACAAAAAAATCCAGAAAAACGCATGTCAAAAATGTTATAAATTGATTTGCAATACTGAAATAAGTATTTGACCCCCTCTCAATCAGAAAGATGTCTGTCTCCCAGGTGTCTTTTATACAGGTAATGAGCTGAGATTAGGAGCACACTCTTAAAGGGAGTGCTCCTAATCTCAATTTGTTACCTGTATAAAAGACACCTGTCCACAGAAGCAATCAATCAATCAGATTCCAAACTCTCCACCATGGCCAAGACCAAAGAGCTCTCTAAGGATGTCAGGGACAAAGATTGTAGACCTACACAAGGCTGGAATGGGCTACAAGACCATCGGCAAGCAGCTTGGTGAGAAGGTGACAACAGTTGGTGCGATTATTAGCAAATGGAAGAAACACAAAATAACTGTCAATCTCCCTCGGCCTGGGGCTCCATGCAAGATCTCACCTCGTGGAGTTGCAATGATCATGAGAACGGTGAGGAATCAGCCCAGAACTACACAGGAGGATCTTGTCAATGATCTCAAGGCAGCTGGGACCATAATTACCAAGAAAACAATTGGTAAGACACTATGCCGTGAAGGACTGAAATCCTGCAGCGCCCGCAAGGTCCCCCTGCTCAAGAAAGCACATATACAGGCCCGTCTGAAGTTTGCCAATGAACATCTGAATGATTCAGAGGAGAACTGGGTGAAAGTGTTGTGGCCAGATGAGACAAAAATCAAGCTCTTTGGCATCAACTCAACTCGCCGTGTTTGGAGGAGGAGGAATGCTGCCTATGACCCCAAGAACACCATCCCCATCGTCAAACATGGAGGTGGAAACATTATGCTTTGGGTGTGTTTTTCTGCTAAGGGGACAGGACAACTTCACCGCATCAAAGGGACGATGAACGGGCCATGTACCGTCAAATCTTGGGTGAGAACCTCCTTCCCTCAGCCAGTACATTGAAAATGGGTCGTGGATGGGTATTCCAGCATGACAATGACCCAAAACACACGGCCAAGGCAACAAAGTAGTGGCTCAAGAAGAAGCACATTAAGGTCCTGGAGTGGCCTAGCCAGTCTCCAGACCTTAATCCCATAGAAAATCTGTGGAGGGAGCTGAAGGTTCGAGTTGCCAAACGTCAGGCTCGAAACCTTAATGACTTGGAGAAGATATGCAAAGAGGAGTGGGACAAAATCCCTCCTGAGATGTGTGCAAACCTGGTGGCCAACTACAAGAAACGTCTGACCTCTGTGATTGCCAACAAGGGTTTTGCCACCAAGTACTAAGTCATGGTTTGTAGAGGGGTCAAAAACGTATTTCCCTCATTAAAATGCTAATCAATTTATAACATTTTTGACATGTGTTTTTCTGGATTTTGTTGTTGTTATTCTGTCTCTCACTGTTCAAATAAACCTACCATTAAAATTATAGACTGATCATGTCTTTGTCAGTGGGCAAACATACAAAATCAGCAGGGGATCAAATACTTTTTTTCCTCACTGTATGTAAGAATGCTGTTCATTGACTCTAGCTCAGCATTCAACACCATAGTACCCTCCAACCTCATCATTAAGCTTGAGGCCCTGGGTCTGAACCCCGCCCTGTGCAACTGGGTCCTGGACTTCCTGACGGGCCGCCCCCAGGTGGTGAAGATAGGAAACATCTCCACTTTGCTGATCCTCAACACTGGGGCCCCACAAGGGTGCGTGCTCAGCCCCCTCCTGTACTCCCTGTTCACCCATGGCTGCATGGCCAGGCACGCCTCCAACTCAATCATCAAGTTTGCAGACAACATAACAGTGGTAGGCTTGATTAACAACAATGACGAGACCGCCTACAGGGAGGAGGTGAGGGCTCTGGGAATGTGGTGCCAGGAAAATAACCTCTCACTCAACGTCAACAAAACAAAGGAGATGATCGTGGACTTCAGGAAACAGCAGAGGGTGCACTCCCCTATCCACATCGACGGGACCGCAGTGGAGAAGGTAGAAAGCTTCAAGTTCCTTGGCGTACACGTCACTGACAAACTGAAATGGTCCACCCACGCAGACAGTGTGGTGAAGAAGGTGCAACAGAGCCTCTTCAACCTCAGCAGGCTGAAGAAATTTGGCTTGGCACCTAAAACCCTCAAACTTTTACAGATGCATAACTGAGAGCATCCTGTCGGGCTGTATCACCGCCTGGTATGGCAACTGCACCGGCCGCAACCGCAGGGCTCTCCAGAGGGTGGTGCGGTCTGCCGAACTCATTACCGGGGGCAAACTACCCGCCCTCTAAGACACCTACAGCACCCAATGTCACAGGAAGGCCAAAAAGATCATCAAGGACATCAACCACCCGAGCCACTGCCTGTTCACCCCGCTATCATCCAGAAGGCGAGGTCAGTACAGGTGCATCAAAGCTGGGACCGAGAGAATGAAAAACAGCTTCTATCTCAAGGCCATCAGACTGTTAAATAGCCATCACTAGCACATTAGAGGCTGCTGCTGCCTATTGAAATCACTGGCCACTTTAAGAAATGGAACACTAGTCACTTTAATAATGTGTACATATCTTGCACTACTCATCTCATATGTACAGTTGAAGTCGGAAGTTTACATACACCTTAGCCAAATACATTTAAACTCAGTTTTTCACAATTCCTGACATTTAATCCTAGTAAAAATTCCCTGTCTTAGGTCAGTTAGGATCATCACTTTATTTTATGAATGTGAGATGTCAGAATAATAGTAGAGAGAATTATTTATTTCAGCTTTTATTTCTTTCATCACATTCCCAGTGGGTCAGAAGTTTACATACACTCAATTAGTATTTGGTAGCATTGCCTTTAAATTGTTTCACTTGGGTCAAACATTTCGGGTAGCCTTCCCATAATAAGTTGGGTGAATTTTGGCCCATTCCTCCTAACAGAGCTGGTGTAACTGAGTCAGGTTTGTAGGCCTCCTTGCTCGCACACACTTTTTCAGTTCTGCCCACACATTTTCTATAGGATTGAGGTCAGGGCTTTGTGATGGCCACTCCAATACCTTGACTTTGTTGTCCTTAAGCCATTTTGCCAAAACTTTGGAAGTATGCTTGGGGTCATTGTCCATTTGGAAGACCCATTTGCGACCAAGCTTTAACTTCCTAACCGATGTCTTGAGATGCTTCAATATATCCACATACTTTTCCTTCCTCATGATGCCATCTATTTTGTGAAGTGCACCAGTCCCTCCTGCAGCAAAGCACCCCCACAGAATGATGCTGCCACCCTGTGCTTCACGGTTGGGATGGTGTTCTTCGGCTTGCAAGCAACCCCCTTTTTCCTCCAAACATAACAATAGTCATTATGGCCAAACAGTTCTGTTTTTGTTTCATCAGACCAGAGGACATTTCTCCAAAAAGTACGATCTTATGTCGATATAGGACTCGTTTTACTGTGGATATAGATACTTTTGTACCTGTTTCCTCCTGCATATTCACAAGGTCCTTTGCTGTTGTTCTGGGATTGATTTGCACTCATTTCTAGGAGACAGAAGGTGTCTCCTTCCTGAGCGGTGTGACGGCTGCGTGGTCCCATGGTGTTTATACTTGCGTACTATTGTTTGTACAGATGAATGTGGTACCTTCAGGCGTTTGGAAATTGCTCCCAAGGATGAACCAGACTTGTGGAGGTCTACAGTTTCTTTTCTGAGGTCGTGGTTGATTTCTTTTGATTTTCCCATGATGTCAAGCAAAGAGGCACTGAGTTTGAAGGTAGGCCTTGAAATACATCCACAGGTACACCTCCAATTGACTCAAATGATGGCAATTAGCCTATCAGAAGCTTCTAAAGCCATGACATCATTTTCTGGAATTTTCCAAGCTGTTTGAAGGCACAGTCAACTTAGTGTATGTAAACTTCTGAACCACTGGAATTGTGATACAATGAATTATAAGTGAAGTAATCTGTCTGTAAACAATTGTTGGAAAAATGACTTGTGTCATGCACAAAGTAGATGCCCTAACCGACTTGCCAAAACTATAGTTTGTTAACAAGAAATTTGTGGAGTGGTTGAAAAACAAGTTTTAATGACTCCAACCTAAGTGTATGTAAACTTCCGACTTCAACTGCATATACTGTATTCTATTCTATAATATTCTAGTGTATCTTAGTCCATGCCGCTCTGTCATTGCTTGTCCATATATGTATATATTTACATTTTCGTCATTTAGCAGACGCTCTTATCCAGAGCGACTTACAAATTGGTGCATTTACCTTATGATAGCCAGTGGGACAACCACTTTACAAACGTTTTTTTTTTTTTTGGGGGGGGGGGTAAGGGGGGGTAGAAGGATGACTTTATCCTATCCCAGGTATTCCTTAAAGAGGTGGGGTTTCAAGTGTCTCCGGAAGGTGGTGAGTGACTCCGCTGTCCTGGCGTCGTGAGAGAGCTTGTTCCACCATTGGGGTGCCAGAGCAGCGAACAGTTTTGACTGGGCTGAGCGGGAACTGTGCTTCCGCAGAGGTAGGGGAGCCAGCAGGCCAGAGGTGGATGAACGTAGTGCCCTCGTTTGGGTGTAGGGACTGATCAGAGCCTGAAGGTACGGAGGTGCCGTTCCCCTCACAGCTCCGTAGGCAAGCAACATGGTCTTGTAGCAGATGTGAGCTTCAACTGGAAGCCAGTGGAGTGTGCGGAGGATTGGGGTGACGTGAGAGAACTTGGGAAGGTCGAACACCAGACGGGCTTGCGGTTGTAGGGGTTTAATGGCACAGGCAGGGAGCCCAGCCAACAGCGAGTTGCAGTAATCCAGACGGGAGATGACAAGTGCCTGGATTAGGACCTGTGCCGCTTCCTGTGTAAGGCAAGGTTGTACTCTGCGAATGTTGTAGAGCATGAACCTACAGGATCCGGTCACCACCTTGATGTTAGCGGAGAACGACAGGGTGTTGTCCAGGGTCACGCCAAGGCTCTTTGCACTCTGGGAGGAGGACACAACGGAGTTGTCAACCGTGATGGCGAGATCATGGAACGGGCAGTCCTTCCCCGAGAGGAAGAGCAGCTCCGTCTTGCCGAGGTTCAGCTTGAGGTGGTGATCCGTCATCCACACTGATATGTCTGCCAGACATGGAGAGATGCGATTCGCCACCTGGTTATCAGAAGGGGGAAAGGAGAAGACTAATTGTGTGTCGTCTGCGTAGCAATGATAGGAAAGGCCATATTCTTAAATTCCTTTCCTTACTAAATTTGTGGGTATATGTTGTGAAATTGTTAGATTTTACTTGTTAGATATTACTGCACTGTGGGAGCTAGAAGCACATGCATTACGCTACACCCGCAATAACATCTGCTAAACACGTGTATGTGACAAATGAAATTTGATTTGATTTATGTGAAGGACAGTATTAGCGGAAAATCTCTCTGCCATGTCTGTTTCCATCTAAGCAGCGACGCACACTAAACTACCGCACAAATGTCCTTGCTAGTCAATGCACTCGCGCCTACTACCATTGCGGAGATCAAAGCATGTGCAGGCAAGAAGGTGTTCTCGCTTATTTGACTAAAAGCTGTAGCTAATGCCGCATTCACAACAACTGGGAACTCTGAAAAATACGAGGTCAAATAATGACCTCAGTGATCTTCAGGTCAGAAAGTCGGAGCTCTAGAAAGAGGGCCGAGTTCCCAAGTTGGAATTACAAGTTTGATGACCATTAAAATCGATTTTTCCCAGTCGGAGCTCATTTTTTCTGAGTTCCCAGTTGTTTTGAACGCACTGAAGTCGGAAGTCGGAGATAACTACAAAATAATAGTGTGTAGCGACCTTAAAACAACACCTAGCAACCTGGTCAAGGGGTTTGGACTTCTTGCCATAACGGTTAAAGTGTTGGCTTGACAGTTGCTGGACCGAGGTTCGAGTCCCGGTCGGGGCTACCTGCCGAATTCGCTATATTGGCGTCAGAAGTGGGATGGAGCATGGGTGCCATGGGAAAGGCGTGTACATGTGAGGGACTTGGTATAGAGAAGCGTTGGGACACGCTCTCCCGAAGGAAGGGGGTAATGCAGCGACCTTAACCCAACACCTAGCGACCTCGTCAAGAGGTTCTGACCTCTTGGCGTAACGGTTAAGGTCTTGGCTTGACAGTCACTGGAATCGGATTTGAGTCCCGACCTTTTTTCCTCACACATCACTAAGCAGGTTTCCATTGGGCCAGGTTTATTCGACAAAAGCAATGTCGCAAAAAAAATTATTCTAACGTGTGTAATTCAAACGGCAGACAGGATACATTTTCTAAACATTGTGATGTCACGAGAGGCTACACAGCTTTCAGCGGGATTGCTCAAGTAGTGCAAGGAGACCAGGTTCAATCAAAACAAGGATTTTATTAAAGGTCTTGGGAAACTAACGAAAGTATAACACAATTCTGTTCTCTGGTGGCTCTTTAAGGGTTAACAGTTCAGGGATGTCTCTTCCACATCCACAATCATAACTCTCACTCGCTCAAATAACTTTTCCCCAGTCTTACTGTATTCCACGTTGCAGCTAGTGGCCAACCCAGCAAAACGTCCTTCCAAAATCCCACACGTATTTCCACAGGTGCATATATCCAAAGGTGAGTATTTCCCAAAGGTAAGTATCTCCAAATCCTTATATTCCTCATGGAAGTGGACGTGCAGCACTCTTGTCCTCCAGAGAGCCCAGCTTGGAGACTGTGTCTCTTCCCTTCCCCAACCTTCAGCTCATCAGCTCCTCATTTGTTCCAGCTGCGTGGGAAGATTGGCCATAGAGGGGTGGAGTTCCCGACCATACCAGCAGATGGAGCCATAGCTGTCTGGGTTTGCAGCCACCTCAGGGGGATGTAACGTCCCTCCAGGACACAGCCTCTCGTGACATCACAACATCTACAACATTTTTATTGGTTCAACGGGTGGATTTTTATTTTGTCTAACTTTCTTTATAGCTACAAATGATGATGGAAGCGGTGTTTTTCAAATAAAGGATGATTGCTGTATAATTTTGAATGTACGCCTATGACGCTCCACTCCACATTTAATTCTAAATGCCTACTGCCGCTAAATACATTTTTCAACTAGACTATAAAAATGTTTATTTTAAGGATGCTTGTTCTGACTTTCAAGAAGGGCTGAATTGCTTCACCTTGCTTTTCTGGTTGGTTGGATGCATGTTTCACCATTAAATTTTTTCAGACCTACAGGAGTGCAAGTTTCACGATGGCATGGTCATGGTGATACATTGGCACATGAGAATTATTAGAATATGGCAAATATTAGTCAATTCTTGCATTCTATCCATGCTGGCTTTTGCAGGCTACCAGAGGCATGCAGGGTCGCCAATTTATAGAGTCCCACAGTGGAGGTGTCATAATACCCATAAAACCTAGCGGACAAACAGGAAAATGGTTCCAATCGTTTTTCCACCATACATTTTTCCCATAGGGGATTTTAGAAACACTTAAAATAAGGGCTGTGTTTCGTGTAGGCTTACCCTAGAGTGACAATTTGATAACCATGTAAGTCTCTCTCGGACAAGGTGACTTTTATCAATATATTCGGCTCTATTTACTCTCAGATTCGAAAATGCTAATTAGCATCAAAGTAGACATCATGCAAAACTACAAATCCCGTCAAGGTCTGGCACATCATCTCTAGCTGACACCTTTGCTAACAGATATTGTGTCAATTTAAAACTTGCACAAGACAGTTCACAGAATTGTCCATTTAAAGAGATTTAGCCAATTTATTAATTACTACAATTAGCTAACATTAGATAGTTAATCCAGAGATTCTTACCTTTGCCTCAATTCAGCAGTCTTATCCAGATCATCATGGCATTTGTAGTTATGTATGATAGCCACATTAGCAGCTAATTAGCATTTCATTTTTGGGGGGTCCATTTTATTTTTGTTTTATTTAACCTTTATTTATATAGGTTTTTCTCATTGAGATAACATCTCTTTTTCAAGAGAGAATATATTGATAAAAGTCACCTTGTCCTAGAGACACGGTTATTAGAACGTCATGCCAGGGTAAGCCTACCGTTTGGAACAATTTCCCTGTTTGACCGCAAGGTTTTATGGGTATTATGACTCATACTGTAGTACTTCAACCACTTCATTTTTATTTGACACTGTAGCTTTTTGTTTTTTGTTGGAGTGAGGTCATGACGTCCAGCTGTTTTTTATTGACACAAGATAGTTACAAGGAAACACACCCAAGTTGGCAACTGGCGCATCTATTTTCTATACGCAAACTTTCTAAATGTAAAAAAAAAAAAAGCACTGGACAAGTTTTTAGCAAAAGTTGTAAATGAACATCGTTTTTTTGTAGGAGTGCGATTCGTCTACAATTATGTATTTCTTTGAAACACGAAAGCCATTGAGGGCATTGCCTAAATGAAGAGTTTTCATCCCAAAACATTTTTTTTTTTTATGGCTAAATAATTTAACAGTTCCCCAGGTGTACTTGCTACTGTGATTCCTGAAATGCAGAGCCTGTTGGGAGTATTTTTTTAACCCGAAATTATACTTTAGTTACATTGTTTTCTAGCTTAGCTGATTAGCTAGCTAGCTCTCAGTATTGACCACCCAACGTTGCTAAAGCTAGATAGCCAGTTAATATAACTAGTTTTTTTCTAAATGTATGTTAGCTAGCTAAGTTAGTCATGTTATGAATACAACTCATCTGCTGTCGACATCAGGATATGATTTGGGAGAGCACCTGTTGGCTCCAAAAGTGGCTAGTAACTTTGGCTGCATACTGACAGTGCATTCAGAGACATCCAGTGGCTATTTACACTACAGCCTTCTTTTTACCAGGTTCCCCTGAAGCAATTGTAATGACAGTCCACCACAAGACACGTTTTTTAGGATACAATTAAATGTAGCGTTAAGCACAGGCAAAATCCTAGAGGAAAACTTGGTTCAGTCTGCTTTCCAACAGACATTGGGAGACAAATTCACCTTTCAGCAGGACAATTACCTAAAACATCAGGCCAAATATAGGCTACACTGGAGTTGCTTACCAAGAGAACATTGAATGTTCCTGAGTGGCCTAGTTACAGTTATGACTTACATTTTACATTTGAAATCCACTTGAAAATCTATGCAAGACTTGAAAATGGCTGTCTAGCAATGACCAACAACCAACTTGACAGAGCATGAATAGTTTTTTAAAGAATGATGGGCAAATATTGTACAATCCAGGTGTGCAAAGCTCTTAGAGACTTACCCAGAAAGACTCAGCTGTAATCTCTGCCAAAAGTGATTCTAACATGTATTGACTCAGGGGGTTGAATACTTATCTAATCAAGATTAGTGTTTATTTTCCATTAAATTTTTAAAAAAAAATCCATTTTAATTCCACTTTGTAACAACAAAATGTGGAAAAAGTCAAGGGGTGTGAATACTTTCTGAAGGCACTATGTGTGAGGGAGGCTCTCCAATGCTGTTCAAGGCATTGGAGAGCAATTACAACTGGTAATTACTACCTTCCCACTTGGTTATCAACGCAGCATTAGCCAAGAAGACAAACATTAGCTAGTCGTCTTCACATGTCATCATACAGAGATCAAAAGTTTTAAAACAGAGACAAACTTTCTGTCCAGCTTCTGTTCTGACTTTTCCAACTGACATTCTTTAACTGGTGAGTCTCAGAAAGAGATTCCTCTTTTTCAAAACATAGTCTTCAAGAACAAAACAAGGGAGAATAACAACCTAGGATACCCACGTCAAGCCAAAACATGAGAAACAACAGAAAAGGGACATGCACATAAAGATTGATTTGATTGTTGGTTTTTTCTCTCGCCCCACATTGTGCAGATATAATATAAATACTTCAGATCCAAACAGTAAGAGAGAGTCATCTGGACCAGCCAGGCGCGTGCAAATCATTTTAAAACCAAGGCTTCCTCTTCTCGTCTCTTCTCCTTCATCTGCCCCCCTCTGAAAGAACCTTGAAAGATGAAAGCAAATTGATCCTGGCATTCTTCCTTTCCTCCAAGTTAATAATAATGTATCTATATTGTCCATTTTAAAACAGTTATGAATAGGGTGATATTTTGCTGCTGGTTTCACCCATCTTGTGTTTTCAGATCAGAGGAGATGAAAGAGGAGACAAGGAGAGGAGACGAGGAGGAAAGGAGAGGAAGACACTTTAGACTGTTGGGATGCAGCCTAAGAGTCACTTCCCAGCCTACATCATCATTACATTATCATAGGAGCCACCGTGACATGTCTACTGAACTCTTAACGAAACTAAAACGTCACATGACTTGTGCATTACCGCCGACTGACACATAAAAAAGCCTGAAGAAAAAAACTGAGCACAATTAAAAATATATATATAATAAGTCAAAATCAATCAAGTCCATTGATCGCAAGTGGTAATGCACTCGGTGTAATACTGATCATGCCCATAATTATTTTACAATAAAGATAAATATACACATGCCTGAACAAAGACAATTCTCAGCTGAACAGATATTCTTCTTCTAGTACCGACCTGATCCTTAGGAGGCTAAATATTCTTGAAGACGATTACAGACATGTATTGCTTTCTTGTCCATGTTGCATATATCTCCGTCCGACACACACCAAGAGTCATCAAGGGCCAATGCTCCACTCTGTAGAGCAAAAAAACACAATAATCCCAGACACCCTCAAACAGAAGTTGTAGAAGTTGCCCCTTACCACTGATAAAGAATCAGATATTTCCTCCCCCTCCTGGTTGAGGATAAGGTCAAGATTTGATTTCAGATCTGTGGCTAGGGGCAACTACTAACTTCAGCCCAAAGAAACACCCTGACATTCTCCGTAAGAATCTTCAAAAGTGAGGAACATAAAGAAAAGTAAAATCTGTTTCATTAAAACAAAACGTTCATTAATATAGTATTTTGTAAGACATTATTTCGTGTTTCTGACCACAGCAGAATTGTTGAGATTCAAAATGGAGGCAGTAAACAAAGAGCCGCGGCGGTTTCTAAAAAGGCCGACCAGCCGCTTCCTGTCTGCACATGTGAGCGGTCTTATCCATGCCTGAAGGACCCAGACGGCTCCATGTAGTAGTGAGCAGATCCAAGGTCAGTGGTAATGAGTCTAGCCCAGTCTATCCCTTCCTCTGGGCTGACACCGAGTCAGTCTATGTCCAGTAGTGTATAGTTAAAATCTATAGGTAATACAGTGTACTACAGGTCCTAGGCCATTCCTACTAGTTCTACTAGGCAACGCTGCAGATGTCTTAGGCAGCTGTTGGTGTGGTTGCAGGCTACCAGTACCACATACACGTTCCATCACTCTCTCTCTCCCGTCACACACATTAACTGGCCAGCCAGTGGAGAGAGAGAGGTGGAGAGAGAGAGAGATAGGAAAACGGGAGAAAATCCTGTCCAGGTTGGAGAAAGGAGAGTATCCACTTTGCAAAACAAGGGATCTTCCTTCCTCTCCCGCTCTCTCATCTCCTATCTTCTCTCCTCCTTGGGGGTCAGCCAGTGTCGGAGCTGATCCATCCCACGATGCAGCTGTGCAAGGCAGAAGTCCACATTCCGAGAGAAGTCGGTGCAGACGGTGGAGTGGGCGTCGCCCAGAGCACAGTAGAGGGCTGTGCCTCCCAGGCTGATCACCACGGTGACCAGGCAGAGCAGGAAGAGGAGCAGGCACGAGTCTCCGCCCACCTCGTCTGGAGGAGGGAAGAGCAACATGTTTAGATGTTTATTATATTCTGAGCTTTATTGAACTGTTTCTTGTCTGGAGAAGGGAGAGGACAGGGGGGAGAGGGTGACATGGTAAGAATATACACACACACACACATACATTCCCGATATGCTGTGCGTGCACACACACACACGATCATAGCCATTGTTGGGCATATATACTGACTCAAACACACACCCTTACCCTGGTCAAAGCCGTCATCAGGTACTTTGAAGCGGACCCTGCGGTTAGCGTGGTGTTTGTGCGGGGCCGAGGAGGGAGCAACACACACATTCTCCACACACACACTCATCCTCCTCCTCTTCAGGATGGACACCAGGCTAGGGGCAGGGGTCATCTGGAGGTCAGAGGGACAAGGTCAGCGCCAGGTCAACTGGTTAGCATACACATCATACACATACATCACACACACACTCACGCCATAAACATTCCGTACACAATAGACACATACACCTGACATATATGGATATACACACATACAGTACACCATGCAGTACACACAGACACACAAACAAGGGGGCAGTGATGTGTATGCGTATGACAAAGTGCACAGACAAGGTATTCCCACTAGGTGTCAGCATACGCTCCTCCTATGTCAACCTCTTTATTTTGACTACACAACTCAGATCCTTTGTCTTAGGTGCTGGTGACCGCTGGTATCACCTTATGAAGTGACATTACATTTACATTTTTGTCATTTAGCAGACGCTCTTATCCAGAGCGACTTACAGTTAGTGAGTGCATACATTTTTCATACTGGCCCCCCATGGGAATCGAACCCACAACCCTGGCGTTGCAAGCGCCATGCTCTACCAACTGAGCTACAGTGACATCACCTAGTGACATGAACGACCGCTGATCAACTACATGGTCAGAACATTCAGTTGATCTCATTCCCCCCCTCAGTCACCATGTAATTCATCTGAAACATTCTTACGAGAGTTTCAAAACACATTTAATTTTGCCCGTATTAAGTTTTAAATCAGCAAGGGATTCCTGCATAGCTATAAAATAAACACAGCCAGATCAACAGTTGTGGCAATAGCACACATATTTGTATCATCCACACTGAACAAAAATATAAACGCAAAATGTAAAGTGTTGATCCCATGTTTCATGAGCTGAAATAAAATATCCCAGAAGTTTTCCATACACAAAAAAAGCTTATTTCTCTAAAATGTTGTGCACAAATTTGTTTACATCACTGTTAGTGAGCATATCTCCTTTGCCAAAATAATCCATCCACCTGACAGCTGTGACATATCAAGAAGCTGATTAAACAGCATGATCATAACACAGGTGCACCTTGTGCTGGGGTTTATATAAATAGTGAAGAGAACAGGTCCCAAAAATCAACCCCTGTGGTACACCTTTATGTACTTCCAGAAATTCAGACATAACATCCCAATGTTAATCTCCCAGGTCAAATTATCTAGCAAGCTAGCTCAATGTCCATGAATGTTTCATGAGTGTTTCGACATGCCCCCAAATTAATATAGTTGGTTCACAGTTGCTTTTGATATTTTAACCTGCGTGTCCTGATCACATCTGGATAGGCAAAATCAAAGAGCGCATGGCTGGTATTGTACTAAGTGTACAAAACATTAAGAACACCTTCCTAATATTGAGTTGCACCCGCTTTTGCCCTCAGAACAGCCTCAATTCGTCAGGGCATGGACTCTACAAGGTGTCGAAAGCGTTCCACAGGGATGCTGGCCCATGTTGACGCCAATGCTTCCCACAGTTGACTCAAGTTGGCTGGATGTCCTTTGGGTTGTGGACCTATCTTGATACACACAGGAAATTGTTGAGCGTGAAAAACCCAGAAACAATGCAGTTCTTGACACACTCAAACCGGTGCGCCTGGCACCTACTACCATACTCTGTTCAAAGGCACTTAAATATTTTGTCTTGCTCATTCACCCTCTGAATGGCACACATACACAATCCATGTCTCAAGGCTTAGAAATCCTTCTTTAACCTGTCTCCTCCCCTTCATCTACACTGATTGAAGTGGATTTAACAAGTGACATCAATAAGGGATCATAGCTTTCACCTGGTCAGAGTATGTCATAGAAAGGGCAGGTGTTCCTAATGTTTTGTACACTCAGTGTATATTTTGTACACAGTAAAGAAAATCTATTACGGGTCAACATCGAAATATTACTCCCAGCGTTGATCAAAGCTCAGAACGCTTATATTCTTGATCTAATCGCACCTACCTCTATGTTACAGGCTTTGGTTTTTCCATGTATGTTTTTTGAGGTTGGACATTAGCACGAATAGCTCAGCACGTAGGAGGCACCGATTGGCGTCATCTTGTCAGTCAGTATGTGTTACACCTGTGCTGGTTGCCATCTCATTAGTGGGAAGGTGTTTCACCTGTGCTGGCCCAGGTGCTATTTAAGAGTGGCTGGCCCAGTGCTCCAGTTGTCTTGATAGATGCGGAGGGTTAACATCTTTAGTTGTCTTGATAGATGGAGGGTTAACACCTTTAGTTGTCTTGAGAGCTGGAGGGTTAACACCTTTAGTTGTCTTGATAGATGGAGGGTTAACACCTTTAGTTGTCTTGATAGATGGAGGGTTAACACCTTTAGTTGTCTTGATATATGGAGGGTTAACTCCTTTAGTTGTCTTGATGGTGGTCCTCTGTAGCTCAGCTGGTAGAGCACGGCGCTTGTAACGCCAAGGTAGTGGGTTCGATCCCCGGGACCACCCATACACAAAAATGTATGCACGCATGACTGTAAGTCGCTTTGGATAAAAGCGTCTGCTAAATGGCATATTTGATAGATGGAGGGTTAACACCTTCAGTTGTCTTGATATATGGATCTCTAGTGGCACAGCTAGCACTGCGATGCAGTGCCTTAGACCACTGCGCCACTCGGGAGGCCATTAGTTGTCTTGATAGATAGATGGAGGGTTAACACCTTTAGTTGTCTTGATAGATAGATGGAGGGTTAACACCTTTAGTTGTCTTGATAGATAGATGGAGGGTTACTCCTTTAGTTGTCTTGATAGATAGATGGAGGATTAACTCCTTTAGTTGTCTTGATAGATAGATGGAGGGTTAACTCCTTTAGTTGTCTTGATAGATGGAGGGTTAACACCTTTAGTTGTCTTGATAGATAGATGAGGGTTAACACCTTTAGTTGTCTTGATAGATAGATGGAGGGTTAACACCTTTAGTTGTCTTGATAGATAGATGGAGGGTTAACACCTTTAGTTGTCTTGATAGATAGATGAGGGTTAACACCTTTAGTTGTCTTGATAGATAGATGGAGGGTTAACACCTTTAGTTGTCTTGATAGATAGATGAGGGTTAACACCTTTAGTTGTCTTGATAGATAGATGGAGGGTTAACACCTTTAGTTGTCTTGATAGATAGATGGAGGATTAACACCTTTAGTTGTCTTGATAGATAGATGGAGGATTAACACCTTTAGTTGTCTTGATAGATAGATGGAGGGTTAACTCCTTTAGTTGTCTTGATAGATGGAGGGTTAACACCTTTAGTTGTCTTGATAGATAGATGAGGGTTAACACCTTTAGTTGTCTTGATAGATAGATGGAGGGTTAACACCTTTAGTTGTCTTGATAGATAGATGGAGGGTTAACACCTTTAGTTGTCTTGATAGATAGATGAGGGTTAACACCTTTAGTTGTCTTGATAGATAGATGGAGGGTTAACACCTTTAGTCAACCTGTTCCACTACAGCCCCTCGACGGGGCTGTAGTGGAACAGGTTGAGAGCTTCAAGTTCCTTGGTGTCCACATCACCAACTAACTATCATGGTCCAAACACACCAAGACAGTCGTGAAGAGGGCACGACAAAGCCTATTCCCCCTCAGGAGACTAAAAAGATTTGGCATGGGTCCTCAGATCCTCAAAAAATTCTACAGCTGCACCATCGAGAGCATCCTGACTGGTTGCATCACCGCCTGGTATGGCAACTGCTTGGCCTCTGACCGCAAGGCACTACAGAGGGTAGTGCGTACGGCCCAGTACATCACAGGGGCAAAGCTCCCTGCCATCCAGGACCTCTATACCAGGCGGTGTCAGAGGAAGGCCCTCAAAATTGTCAAAGACTCCAGTCACCCTAGTCATAGACTGTTCTCTCTGCTACCGCACGGCAAGCGGTACCGGAGTGCCAAGTCTAGGTCCAAAAGACTTCTCAACAGCTTCTACCCCCAAGCCATAAGACTCCTGAACAGCTAATCATGGCTACCCGGACTATTTGCACTGCCCCCCCCACCCCATACTTTTTACGCTGCTGCTACTCTGTTAAGTATTTATGCATAGTCACTTTAACTCTACCCACATGTACATATTACCTCAACTACCTCAACTAGCCGGTGCCCCCCGCACATTGACTATGCAACGGTACCCCCTGTATATATAGCCTCCCTACTGTCACTTTATTCTATTGTATATATAGCCTCCCTACTGTCACTTTATTTTTACTTCTGCTCTTTTTTTCTCAACACTTTTTTGTTGTTGTTTTATTCTTACTTTTTTGTTTAAAATAAATGCACTGTTGGTTAAGGGCTGTAAGTAAGCATTTCACTGTAATGTCTGCACCTGTTGTATTCGGCGCATGTGACCAATAAAATTTGATTTGATTTGATTTGATTTAGTTGTCTTGATAGATAGATGGAGGATTAACACCTTTAGTTGTCTTGATAGATAGATGGAGGATTAACACCTTTAGTTGTCTTGATAGATAGATGGAGGGTTAACTCCTTTAGTTGTCTTGATAGATGGAGGGTTAACACCTTTAGTTGTCTTGATAGATAGATGAGGGTTAACACCTTTAGTTGTCTTGATAGATAGATGAGGGTTAACACCTTTAGTTGTCTTGATAGATAGATGGAGGGTTAACACCTTTAGTTGTCTTGATAGATAGATGGAGGGTTAACACCTTTAGTTGGTGCTCCCTATTTAGATTTTTAGACAAACAATCCTTTATCTGATTTTCCTGATTTTGTTTTGCACTACTTTTTTGGTTTGTTTTCTGTCATTAAGTTTGGTGTTTTTTTTGTCATTTTGTTTGCCTCTTCTTGGGCAAATTTAGTGGCTGCTCATGGTGGGTGTCTTTTGGTTTAGCAGCACATTCGCCACTCTCTCAAACCGCTAACTCCTCCCTCTCGTGACACGTGAAACGAACTACTCCAGCTCGCAGTTGGCTACTGCTGACCGTGTTTAGGAGCTGCCGGACAACAGGCCATTTTAAAACCGTCCTGTGACTCCTACTGTCTACAGACATCCCCCAAACAAAAACCGATGTTCAGAGAATGAGTGCACAACTGGTAAATAGTCGCTTCTATTGCAGTAACGTTGAAGGGCTCTGGCTAGTATTACTTAGCCAGCTAGAAGGATGAAGTAAGAAACTAACGTTAAACAGAGCCTAACTCAGCAGGCGCAGAAAATACGCACTAAGTTCTCATAACTTTGCTTTACAGAGCATAGGCTACTGAGACAGACAGTGATGTGGTGAGGCAGGCTGCAATGCATGCAGGGGGAAAGAGAGGAAGCAAGCAGAGACAAGTTAGTACAGTGGTTCCCAAACTTTGGGTCTGGTCCCCTGAGAAAATCTGTACTAATCTTATCAAAAAAGTTAGGAACTTAAAGAAATGTTTCAATATGAAAATCTCCACATGGCCTATCCCCACAAGGCCTAAATTAAAATGCAAACAATAGTTCAAAACATTTCAAGTTTTCATTTTGTCGATGCTACGTGTCAGTGTGAATAATGTATCATACCCCCCCTTTAAGGGGTATAACATTACAGCTGTATAGCTAATAGGCTGTGTTTATAGATTGACTGAGGTGAATGAACCTACAGCAGCCAAGATGATAATGGATGGGGTCATTTTTGCTGTTCTCCAAATAGCATTTTAAAGTTTTAATTGTATAGAAATGCAGTAAATGAGCTTCAACCCCCCTAATGAGGACCTAGCACTGTCTGCTTGCTAATTACTGACTCTTACCCTCTCTCTGTCTCCCCCCCACTCACACAGGAAGAGACATTGTCCATAACAATCACCACTGTTCCTTCACTCTGATATACTACCTTACAACAGGATGGGAGAGAGAGGGGAAGAGTTTTTGGGTAGTCAGAAAACTCACACGCATCTGTGCGCAAAAGTTTATCTCACTTACAGTAATAGCTAGACTAACAGCCATATGTGGTTTATGGGCCACTCTCCTCTGAGCAGCCATATTTCACTGAAACACTAATTTCCAACAAAATGGCTATATAATGCCATTAGACTCCAGCGACTGTGCCTCCATTCCGGCTCTAGCTGGGTATAGAGGGCATTGTGTGTCTAGTTGGGTAGAGAAGTATTTAGTATTGATCTGGCACAGTGTTGGGATGAGGTGGCATTAAGACAGGTTACGTCTGACTGCTCAAACACACATATGCACACATTCATGTTCTAGTTCAAACGGATGTGAACAGAGCAATAAAATCCCTTTGTTCAGATAAACAGCAAAAGTGTGTGTGTGGCACTGGACTCCAGTCCCACAGAGGGTTACCCAGACACACACAGTTTCTCTCCCACTCACCTCCTCCACTGTGATGCGTTTGGCCAG